>NC_043702.1:139161515-139282697 GCF_006229205.1 Suricata suricatta | reverse complement strand
CGTGGGGGAGGGAAGGGGGCGCGGGCCGCGTGCAGCGGCGGGGGAGGGGGGGCGGGAAAGGCGGGGCGGGGCAGGCGAGGTCCTAGGCGCGGCGGGGCAGCCGCTCAGGCCTTGCGGGTCTTCGCAGCACCCCGCACGCCTACGGGGGCCGGGCAGCAAACAGACTTTGATCCTCCGAGCTGAGTCCACGTGGTGAGGCAGGAGGGAAGGGAGACTGAGGAGGCAAGTTGGCCTAAGTAAAGTCATTTTGGTATTTAGGCTGACCCTTAATCTAAAAGTCATCAGGTCATAAAAAGAGTCACAAGATCCCACTCCTGGAAGACCACAAGACTGGACTCCCTCTGGCAGTCAAAGTCATAGAGGCTGGACATTCTTAAAATTGCTCCCTGTGGGTAATTCCACAACCCCTAAGACAACAGAGAAACTAACCGCTCAGTGTAAGTGATACACTTGAAATTTAGAAATAAGCCCCTCCCTCACGTTAACTAATTTTGAAAAACTTAGGATACCTTTCCTTAGAGGCAGGGGGGGGGGGCTCCTCTTCCTCTTCCTCACCTGTGAGGAGAGACCTACTTTGTCTAGGAAGTAGCTCTTTTCTCACTTCTATGTTTGATACACCTTTGTCCCTTTCTCTAAATGGCTTGATCTGGAATTCTTTCTCCGCAAACCAGGACCCTCCCTCTCTGGGCTTCCTCCGGCCTGCATCCATAGAAGAGAGACCAGGGACTGCTCCCGCTGTGTGACAGACTGCAGCCAGGGAGGGCCGGAGAGGGGGAGCCCGTGGGTGCGGGGTTCCGGGGGCACCCTCCTGTCAAAGAACCGGGATGAGGCCGCATCCCTGAGAGGGGAGCCGCGCGTAACTTGGGACTGCTCAACACTGAGCTGAGGAGTCAGACCTTTGGAGCAGTCCCGCAAGCGGCGAGAACTGAATCAGTGTAAGTATTTCAATAAAGCACATCACCCCCATCACCACCATCCCTAGGAGACCTTGTGTAAAGGCAGATGTTTGTCACTGATTATCTAAGGACAGTTTAGGCTCCAGGCTTCAAGCAGGAGCAGCCTGGGTTCTGGTCCTTGCTTTGTCACTAGCCAGCTGTGTGACTTTGGGAGAGTCAACTAATCTCTCTAGACCTGTTTCTTCACACATAAAGTAAAAGATTGGGCAAAAGGAACTCTTCAGATTCTCTCCGACGCTAAAATTCTAAGGCTCTATGATTGAACAAACATTTTATTTATGGACTACAAATAGCCAAACCCTGTGCTGGTTGCTATGGGGAAGGGGAGGGCCGGTTGAGGATACAGAGCTTCTGTCCCGCTAGAAGTAAAATATAAGCATATAAAATGTTTAAATTACAATGAAACACTCAACATGTGCCAACACGAGTTTAGAGCGCACACATGCACTGAGTGGAGATTAGTTCCTCTGGAAGTGAAGGGTTTCCGATCTTAAAGTGGAGGGGTTGGAATCAGGTAATCTAAACTGGACCCCCGCACACACACACACACACACACACACACACACACACACACACACAAAGGCCTCACTCACCACAGCCCCTGAACTGGAGGAAGAACCCCCACTGTTTTTGGACAAAACAAGATAAAAGTGGGGCTAGCCAGTGCCTCGGAATCTATATATAAGGCTAGTTTGGAGCCATGTTATTTTGCATTTAAAAAAATATTTCTACTTTTTTTTTTTTCCCCATCCAGACTACACAGCCCGGATCCTCATCTTATAGTTCTGTTCTGCAGTAAATTTATAGGATTTGATGGTTGATTGGGAGGGTGAAAACAAAGGAGGATTTAACAAAGGTAGTTCAAATGTTTTAACCTGACAAGAAAAATCCTGCTTTAAACAGGTGAGGAAGTTAGGAGGGAGAGGAACTGATTTTAAGGGGAAAATACTGAGCCCGTTTTTAATGTGCTAAATTTGCAATGAGATCTGGGTGGCGGCAGGGCCAAGGTATGGACAACGGATATTTATCTGATCCTAACATGTAAACACAGCTTCAATCTTCCAGCCAGCTCCTCCTATATAAAATTGGGGAGCCACTTTTGGGTCAAGACATCCTATGGAAATGGCCCAGAGGCAGTTGGAAGTCCATTTTGCCACCTCTTGGGAGCTGCTGTGTCCCTTTATTTTAAAAATAGATTTATCCAAATGTGAGAATTTAATGCCCAAAGAAGAACCAGTAAGGAGATGGAGAAGGCAGTGGTGCTCAGCGGGACAGCAATCCCTTCAGTACCTAAGCAAACTGAATCGGAAGATGTTTGACCCATATAAACACAGGCTCTTAGCGTTCAATTCAACCCAATAGTCACTTATGAGAACCTATTTTGTGCAGACTTTTCTTTCTCTTGTAAGCGATTCCACAATGCACTTTATTCTCACAGATAAAGGCGGGGCTGGGGGGGAGGGGGTGCTACATTTTCCAGGGTATAAAATGTTATAATCATGCACTCCACAAAGAGTAATCCCATTTACCTGACAGCGAAACATTTCAGTCTGATAAACTTTTCCTCCCCCTAGTGCTTTGTAGTCGAAATACTTTGGTAGCTTGACTGATACGTACGTACCCTTTTTCAGCTGAGAACGCTTGCACATTGTTAGCACAGCCAGGAGTGGGTTAAAATAAAAGAAAGCCATAGAATTACTCACCAACCACCCTGGAGGTTGTGGCCCCTGGTTGAATAAAATGGTTTGGCTTTTTCTTCCTAAATCTTGAGAACTCTCCTGATAATTTGCTTAGTATCCAAACTGACTAAACTCAGCATACTTTAAAGATGAGAGAATAATGCTCCTTTTGGAAAGAGACTGCCAATTTGAGTGAAAAATCAAATGTGTAACACAAACTGCAATCTCAAAGCCCTCTAAAGGCCTCATCCCCTCTCAGTGCCACACTCCTCCAAACTGCAAGGGGCCAGTCTGAAGATTATCAATTCAAAATGTAGGTTGGCTGCAAAGGATTCTGGCCAAAAAGTCTGCTAAACACGAACACACCTCTGAATCTTGCTTATCAAAAATCATGACTGCAAGCATGGAAAAGAAGAAAACCATGTGAAAACCAGATTACATTTGACTTTGGTTCATGGTCAATCACTTCTAATGGTCAATCTTAAAGCAAAAATGATGGAGAAAATGGATCTGTTTGGTTTTTTTGTTTGTTTGTTTCGGACCGTATGTGAATAATCATTGCAAATATACGGTAAAATCTCTAGCAACAACATGAGGGCCAACATTTGAATTTCTAGCTGTTCCCCGAGGGAACAGGCAGTAGAAAAAAGAATAAACAAGGAACAATGCAATAATAAAGCCCAGAAACATCACAAAAGGGCTCAGAGGTATAAGGGAAACCATATGAAAGAAAGGGTCAGAGCAGGAAACCCTATGAGGAAGTAAAGGGGAAGCCCAGGACAATCGCTGAGCTTTTTGTACTTGGTTAGGCTAAAGAATGGCAGGTAAGAGTGAATAGCAAGGAAACGAAAACCAGATCAAAGTTCTCCAGTCATGCCTGGAACTTAAATCTAGAAATAAAGGCAGTGACACCCATATGGAAAGCCTCATTAAAGACATCTGTGAATGTCTTCTTATACCAGAAATTTCGAAGGCTCAGGTAGTCAGTGTTAAGATATAGATGGAATGCCCATTCTCTCTTTAGCCCTTCTACAGTAGGGGCTGGAGATTGAAGTTCAAGTATTAAGAACAGAAGTTAATTTTTATTTTTATTTGAAAGCATGTTTCTATGACTCTCTCCCTTACCTGCCTACCAAGATGATGCTGACCATTAGGGCATCTTGAAAGTATCACACACCTTATGAGTTTTAGAAAGGTCGGGGAACTGGTCCTTAAAAGTTACTATGTGATTAGACCTTACTTTCTGTATCTTTTCAATGAGTGGTTGAAAGAGATGGCCTCTTCCTTGGAGTGAGGAAGTGAGGGAAGGGGATGCTGCTGCCTGGCCGACACACTCAGGTGGGCCCTTTCGGGTCACCTGTTCTTGGCATCTCCGTGAATCCAGGGCTCAATTTTCCACTTGCACATTCAGACACTGCATTTTTATCATTTCACCTACAGGGGACTGATTCACATGGATTCAAAATGGACTAATTTGCTGGCTGGCCCCCTGGTCTGTTCACTTTCTCTGTCTAGAAGGGAGAGCCCATTGCACAGAGCCTGCCTCCCAGTTGGTGGACAGAGTCTTTCAGAAGCAGGGCTGTTCAGGGAAGAGAGAACTAGATCAGCAGTTGGATCTTCTGTGGAGGGGAGCAATTCCACTCTCTCTCCTAGGCTGTAAAAGTCTCCTGCCGGGCTCTGTACACACACTCTGCCCTCCTGCCCCTTAGTTATACTCTGCTGCCAGAGTGATCTTTTCAAAACCTACATCTGGTCATTGCAAAATACACATCTTCCTCCTCCTCCACCACCACTATCACCACCACTGCCACTACCACAGTGCAACCCTTCAGAGACTTCCCAGTGTTCTCAGAAGTACCAAGCTCAAATGCATGGGGCTGGGTATTGTCTGACCCTGGATGTCCTCCCCAGCCTCAAGCCATCACGCCACCTAACAGGACTGGCCTTTCCAACTACCATGCTCCCTCCTGCAAAAAGGCTTGTGCATGCACTGTTCCCTCTGCCTGGGACACTCTTCCATCCCCTCTCCCCCACTTTAGTTGTTACTCATCCATCAGCTCTCAGTTTAGGGGCCATTTCCTCAGGGAGGTCTTCTCTAACCCCTCTGACCAGGTCAAGTCTCTCTAGTACAAGTTCTCTTGGTTCCTTGGCCTGATCTTTTGTGGCACAAAATGGTGATGCAATTAACATTTATCCACGTGAGTATTTCATTAGATTGTGAGCTCCATGTGGGCAAGAGCGATGTGTGCTTTTGCTCACCATTGTGTCCTTAGCCAGCCTGGCTCAGTAAATGTTTGCTGAATGAATGAATGTTAATAAATGATCTTTGTCAGGCTTAGTAATTCATGCATTCACTCAACAGAACTTGACCCGTCAACACCAGTGGCTCTCCCTCTGCACTTGAACATGAAGATCAGAGGACCTTTTACTTCTAGACAATGTAGGAAACACCATGACACTTGCTTGTTAATTATCTCACCTTTTTCTTTTTTTTTTCCCCTCAATGTTTATTTTGAGAAAGAGAGAGTACACATAAGCAGAGGAGCGGCAGAGAGAGATAAAGGCAGAGAATCTTAAGCAGGCTCCATGCTGTCAGTGTAGGGCCCAGTGTGGGACTCAACTGCACAAACCATGAGATCATGACCTGAGCAGGAATCAAGAATCAGATGCTGAACCCACTGAGCCACCCAGGCGCCCAAGCTTACCTTTGTCTTTACATCAGGCAGGCTTTGGCTGTGATATTATCTCATACAAGATGCAATTAGTTGGATGAAACTGGGACTCAGCCTTGAAATCTGCCATATGATAACATTCTAGGTTCTCACGGCTTTCAAAGTGCTTCCTCATTCCTTACTTAACGTGCATGATGAGCCTATGAAGTTTGCCAACTGGATTCTACAGATTATGGACTGAGATTCCAAGAAATGAAGAAATGTGCTCAAGGTCCCATGGCTTGTGAATCCCTAATCTAATCTCACCAAGAACATGTTTATCTTTAACTTCATACCCAAATTCAGGAGGAACAAACCCAATAAGAGGTTCAGCACCTAACATCCACTCACTAACCACTACAAATTCTATCATTCATCTCAGTTCTAAAAGTTTCTGGTACTATGATTTTCTTATTAATTTGTAATTACTATAAGGACCAAGGGGAGGTGGCCTACTTTTGAGTGACACCTGCCTCTTTAACAGGTCACTCCAAAGTCTGATTCTCTAGTGGTGTGTTCCAAAATTGGGTCCTGTTCACACATAGTTCTATGGAATGAATTAGTTAGTCTCACTTCTTCCTTTCAATTTCTGTAACCATCCAGATGTCTTCCAAAGGACTAACTTTAGTGAAAAACTGACTCCTTCCTGAGCTGCCTTGTTAAAATGCAAGTTCTGATTCAATAAGTGCTGTGGTGGAGCCTGAGAGCCCACATTTCCCAAAGCTTCTACAGTACTCCAATGTTGGTGGCCCCCAGACCATACTTTGGGGACAAAGGCCTTAGAAAAAAAGTTTTTTTAACCCTGGAAGAATATTACATGGAGTTAAGATATCCTCCGCAAACTTAAAAATGTTTTCACTGGTGGAGCCTGGGTGGCTCAGTCGGTTGAGCATTCAACTTTGGCTCAGATCATGATCTCATGGTTTGTGGATTTGAGTCCTGCATCGGACTCTGTGTTGATAGCTAGCTCAGAGTCTGGAGTCTGCTTTGGATTCTGTGTCTCCTTCTCTTTCTGACCCTCCCCCGTTCACACTCTGTCTCTCTCTGTCTCTCAAAAATAAATTAAAAAAAATAAAAAACAATGTTTTCATTTTACTTTTTAATTGTATATTCACCTGCCATATTTACATTTTGTTTTGTAACAAATGGTATTACTTCTGTATCAAAAACTTTTTAGTGAATCGAATGTCTTATCCTTGTAGGAAAGCACTCCTTAAAATTAATCAGGCTCCAAGGGTGAATAAGCATTTCAGTTTTTGCTTTCACTGTTGCAGAAAAAATATAATGACTTTACAGTTTTTGTAAATATTTCATTACTCTGATTAGCATTAATGTGGCTTCGGAAGTCTGAATAATAGGTTGTGCTGAGGACTCAGAGTATGACTGGGGGTCTCTCACACTCACACCTTTATTATCCAACAGGAAATGCCTTTTTCATCAAGCATTACTGATCACATATCAGAAGGAGAAGAAAAGACTAAAAATAAGTGAGGGGTGTTCAATATTCAGGTTGTACTGGAGCAGCAATAGTCACTAAGAAGAGTGGACAAGACTAGAGATGCTTCCCTCTGCTTGTCTGTTGATTCTGGAGGATGAAAGCAAAAGATCTAGCTTCATGGCAGCTGCATTGATGACCATTCCCATGAGTCCTTGTTATTGACTTTATTTATGCTTTAAGTTGGCTTCAAGGCTTATTCCATCATAAGGTCAGAGTTGAGCATCTCTTAACCTCAAGAGAGGCATCCTTCAGTCCCCAAAGTGCCATTGTCTTGAAAGTGACCACCATCAAAATCACAGGGATTGTATTTCTAGGCGCTGCTCAGGTGCCTTCGAATGTGAGAGCAATCCTTTAATGGAAAAGCCAGTGTGGGCTAAAATGGGGCAAATGGAAATGGTCTGATCTCTCAATTGCCTCCTGGAATGGCATCTAGGAAGATGGAAAAGCTAAGTCTAATGGAAAACGGAGTCTGGCTCCACATGCCGGGATGAGAAGGATGAGCTGTTTCTGTGGCCAGCTCTCAGGTCTAGGCCTACATCTCTCATAGCAAGTCTGTGAGCACTTCTAATAGATCTCCACTCCCAGCCTCCTCCAGTCTACTTAATGCAGTGCTTTTTAATCAATATTCCCATACATCAATGCTCACATGATGCTCTTGCTTAAAGCCCTCAGTGGCTGCCCATTACCCACACCATAAGGCACATTTTATCTAGGTGTAATTTAAGGCATTCTTCATGTGATTTTAACTGTTTATCCAAGCTTATCTCTCACTCCTCCTCAACACAAGCCCCCTACTCAAGCCAAATTATCTTAAGCAATGGCTCCAAGTTACCTAATGGCCCCAAGCTTCCATTTCCCTGTGGACTTAAAATAATAACTTATCTTACTAAGTAATTGTGAATTAGGTTAGTTAATACATATAATGTGCTTAGGACAAAGTCTGGAACATGGAAAGAGCCTGTAATGGGTTGGATGGTGACCCCTCCCAGAAGATACACCCATGTCCTAATTCTAGAAACTGCAAATGTTACTTTATTTGGAAAAGTGGTCCTTTGAAGATGTAATTAAGGATTTTGAGATGAAAAGATCATCTCTAATAAGGGACACATGGGGAAACTAGACAGAAGAGAAGGTCATGTGAGGGTGGAGACAGGTTGCCGAAGAGTGCCAGCAGCCAGCAGATGCTGGAAGAGGCAAGAAAAGGAATCTCCCCTAGAGCACGGTTTTGCCAACACCTTGACTTCAGATTTCTTCCTTCACAAGTGTAGAGAATAAACTGTCGTGTTAAGCCATGATGTTTGTGATTATTTGTTATGGTGCCACAGGAAACTCATACAGGGCCCATTATATTTTAGCCATTATTATCATCAGATAATGCCCAAATGTGCTTTCCCTTTTTCCTCTCAGCATCATGTTTCATCTCACTGTTCTCTTTGTCTAGCATAGTATCTTGCAATTAGAAAACAGAATAAATATCTATTGAAAAAGGGGAGGAAGGAGGGGGGAAGGAAGGGGGAACAGAAGGGAAGGAAGGAGGGAAGGAAGGGAAGGAAGGGAGGAGGGGCATACTGCTACCACTTGGTGTTACATGACCACAGGAGCTTTTCTTGATGGTCTTATTCCTTCAACTTTAGCACAGTGATAAGAACAATCATTTGATACTTGTCACCTGCTGTCCTGTGGTATACCTTTGTGTGTCCCTCTCTCTCCCCAAAGCTTCTTGAGAACAGGGATTATTTCTTTTATCTTTCTATATCCTCAGGTCCTAGAAAATAGTGACTCAAATCACAGCCATAATAATAATCCCACCATCAAAAGCTGCCCACTCATTTGTCATTCATTCTAGAGTTTCCACAAGCCCTAGCATTTATCATACCCTTGTCAATGCTAGCAGTTTGCTCCTTGTGTCAACTGCCTTTCCCAACTGGCACAGAACCTTCTAGTTCCAACATATTTCAAGGAGCAGAAAGTGGAAGATGAGCTTGAACAGGTTAGTTATTCTGCTGGGTAGACTTGTGTTGGATATAGACCCATGCCTTTGTGCCTGAAAAGCTTTTCCTTACACATATAGAGATGTTGGTTTTCCTGATGTTAATCACAGTGGAATTACTCTGTTACGTGTTCACTTGTGAGTCTGTTTTCTGTGTGACCCACATAATTCCCTGTTTGGGTTGGTGAACCCCTAAACTACAAGAAATCAGCTCAGGCTTAAGCTTCTCCCATTTGATGACAATTATTCTCGTGACTCATCCAGGTCGTTCTCTTTTTTCCTTCCACGTAGTTCGAGAACTGAGAGATTGACCACCACTTGGTAATGTGATAACAGATTAACTTGGGGAAAAAAAAGGTCTCCTTATTTGGACATATTTTCAAACTTAGGAAGTTTCAAGGGACCCCCATATACTCTTAACCTACATTCACCTATTGTTGACATTTTATCCCATTTGCTTTAGAATGTGCCTTCTCCTTGTCTTTCTCTCTATTGAACCATGTGATGGTAAATTACATATATCAGGACTCTTCACCCCTAAATATTGTGTGCATTGCCTAAAAATAGGAATATTCTCAACATAATCACAGTACATTTACCAACTTCATAAATTTACATTGGTACTGTCTAAATTCCAATGCTGTCAGTTGATCTAATTATGTCTTTTATGGCATTGTCCACCTCTCCCTCCACCCCCACCTTATGCAGAGCACACATCTAGGATCAGGCTTACACTTGGTTGTCTTTTTCACCTTAGCTTCCTTTAACCTGGAACATTTTTACAGTCTTTTCTTGTGTTTTATGATGTTTACATTTTTTAATAGTTTCCCTGGACTTTTTTTTTTTAAAGAACATTCTCATATTGCATTTGTCTGATGTTTTGTTTATACATTCTTAGCTGGAATATTGCAAAATTAACATTTTGTCCTTCTAAGGACATCACAGCTAGAGAGGCACACAATGTCCATCTACCCTTATTGGTAATGTAAACTTTTCTCATGCATCAAGGTGTTGTTCAGTTTTCTCTACTGGATAATTAATATTGCCCCTCTCTGGAACTAATAAAGCAGTCTTTGGAGAAATATTTAGAGTCCAAGCAAATGTCTTGCTCATTAACATTTCTCCCTTCAATTTAGCATACATCAATAGTTCCTGCCTCATTTCATGTTTACTCTGATGATCGCCAAATGATGATTTTCCAGCTTCAGCTATCCCTCCACATTTGCCAGTTAATGCTTGATATTCTACTTATCTATCTATCTATCTATCTATCTATCTATCTATCTATCTATCTGTCATCAGTAAGGGGACTCATGAATCCTATTTTTTCAGCAGTTTATAATTCCTCACTAAATTTTGGTGTTGAATTTGTCCCAGATTTAGTCAATGGGGACCCCCATCAAGCCTGCTTCTGAGTCAGATAGATATTTTAATAAGGTTTCTGGGGGCACCTGGGTGGCTCAGTTGGTTGAGCATCCACTTTTGGCTCAGGTCATGATCTCACCATTACTGAATTGGAACCCTATTCAGGCTCTGTGCTGATAGGCCAGAGCCTGGAGCCTGCTCTGATTTCTGTGTCTCCCTCTCTCTCTCTGTCCCTCTCCCACTTGTGTTCTGTCTCTCTCTGTCTCTCAAAAATGAATAAATGTTAAAAATTAATTAATTAAATTAAAAGCTTCCTAGATTTTGATTGAAAGATAAAATACAAGACTTTGGTAGTCATTCTATGCACTTATCATAATAGGAGAGCATGTAGCACATGGTAAAGGGTTTGGAATTGAGATAGATCTGGGGTCTATTCTGGCTTTCCTATCTACTGGCAATGTTTCTTGGGTAAATTACTTACCCTCTCTGTGCCTCAGATTCCTCATCACTGGGCTGTTGTGAGAATGTACACAAGCTGCTTAGTATAGTAACTAACACTTGAAACACATGCATTAGTGCCATTATTAATTTCACCATATGACAGCTTATGCAGGCTCTGGGTTATCTCAATGGCTACTGCTGCTTCCTACTGCTAACAGAAATCATCCACAAGTCACTGCAAATTCATATCTATTAAAATTATTTTTATTTTGTTTATTTTTTGTGAGAGAACAGGAGAAGGGCAGAGAGAGAGGGAGAGAATCCCAAGCAGGCTCTGCACTGTTAGCACAGAGCCCAGTGTGAGACTGGAACCCACAAACCATGAGATCCATGAGCCAAAATCAAGAGTCAGACACTCAACTAACTGAGCACCCCTATCTATTTTAAAATACATTTCAATTAATTGAATTGTTTGTGGTATCCAAGAATTCAGTGATAATTGAGCCCCACTTTCCTTTGGTTGAAGATGAAGAGTCTGAGACCCCGAGAGGTTTGCTGGCTGGTTCCAGGTCACCCAGAAGAGTGGAAGAGCTAGGAGGGCTGCCCAGTCTCCAACGCTGCACTCTGAATGTCATTCTCTATCTCGGCAGTGATTAAGCACAGTGTTCATTTGGTTTCTTTTCCCAGTCTAAGAGGTATTATTCAAAGCATCAGTGGGAAAGCATCTCATTTTCGGCATGACTCACCCTTGTTCCAAGATTACCATGCTCCACTTTCATTCTTTGCCTCCCACTCAGTTTCACATCCAGCCAGAGCCCTGAGAGTTGTGCCCTCTCCACCCCCCACCCCCACTCTGTCCCCTCCCCCTCCCCCACTGTGCTTTTACCTCTTGGCCCAGACTGCCCCACCATTCTCAGATTCCACTGGTCACTTTTATTGGACTCTGGTTTAAGAAAGGCATGTCTTCCTGAAATACCCCTCTGATCTATGTTGAAAATAGAATAAAGAAATATACTTAAGTTGCAGCAGATGTACAGAGACAAGTGTTTGCCCATATGCTTCTGACATTCCATTAAGGTCCAAGCATTATAGCAAAAAGCATGTATTTCTGGCCATATATATTCTATTTCAATCTCCTCCGAAAAGAATTAGGGATTCTTCTGATGTGTTGGGATATTGTTGAACAAAATAGAGATGGGAATACATGGGCTGCTGGCTGAGGCTTGGGGGATCTTTTATTGTGCCAAGATTTTCAGTTTTGTGCTGTTTTTTGAAACATGCTCTGACCTGTATAATTTGATCCTTGCTTACATTAAAATGCTAGTAAAGTACTGAAATATTTACAGATGGAATGATACGATGTCTAGGATTTGTTTCAAAGTAATCCAGGATGTGGGAAAAAGTGGATAAGGGGAAGGGTGAAGCAAGATTGGCCATAGATTGACAACATTGGAAGCACAGTGACAAGTACATAGGGCTTCTGCACCTTTTTATATGATTGAAGTCATCTATAATTAGTAGTTTTAAAATTCACTTAAGTTCTCATAATTTCCTTCCCATCCCCACTTCACCCCCCATTTCTGTTGGTTGGTTGGTTGGTTGGTTGGTCTGCTTCTTCCCAATCTGCCATTTCTTGAAAAGCCAGCTCAAGCTCTACACTCTTTAATAAAAGCTTCGACTTTTATCCACAAAAGCACTAACACTATGTAGCACTTAAATGTGTGTTGCTTTGCTTGAGTCTTGAGTTAGTCTTGTAGCCCGACTGGCCTGGATGCTTGTTAAGGGCAGGGACCAAACCTTACATTTTGGGGTAAACCCCACACAGCCTGGCCTAAAGCTGGGCTCAGTCAGTGTTTCCTAATGGATGGACATGCTTCCTGGTAGATCGGAAGAGACTGGTGAAAAGTGTTCTGAAGGGTGCCGATGTAAAGAGCAGGCTATGTATTTGCCATATTTTTTTCTTTAAAGCTCTTCTGCATGGTTTGAGATATCTCATTTTACCTTTAGGAAAAACTTTCATAACGTAAATTCTTCTCCCAATTGAAGCATTTCATGTGGGTCCTCATTCAAGAACAAGCAATGCAAATGCCAGTGGGTAGTTTACCCCCAAAAGAGACTTAATGAAATAAAACCCAATACATAGAATTAATCTTAGAACTCCGCATCTCCTCCCACTGCAATAATTGAAGGAGCCAGTAGGGTGAGAAAATATCAGGAAGAAAATGTCAATTGTTAGCTTTCAAATTTTTGCCTGGGGAGACACATAAGAACCATCTCATTTTAGACTTGTCCCTGCTGGTTTAATGCAGGGCGAGAGCCAAATTCAAAGGGAGTCTCATTGAGCTGCAGTGTGCTTATTAGTTTCCTCTCACACACTGGTCTTTCAAAATGCTCAGAACTAGTGCTTTTTCAGATGAGGGGAAGGAAGAACCACCAGAAAGTTGGAAAGAGTCCAAGGAAAGTTTCTCCATCTTTCTTCTCCCATTGGGAAGCACAGAGAAATCATCCCTGTGGTGAAGGCTTCTCCCATGTGTTAGTCCTTCTGGAAAGGAGGACTCCACAGCATCCCCCTAGACCAGAATTTACTTCAAGAATAGCCCCACAGTAGCAGAAAACAACCCTCCCATCAACCCAACCTGAAAGCCTTCACCCCGCCTTTGCCTGTGGTCACGGATGCTTTTGTTCAATATCTTCTGCATTTGCATCCCAATGATTTGTCTCTCAGCCTTCTCTTCTCCAGGAAAAATAATCCCTGGAGAGGATGGATCAGGGAAGTACAATTGTCTGGCATTCAAGCAGAGCAAAAAAGAGCCAAAAATACAGAATAGTTCACCTTTGCCTGCTGGAGTTCCCCACAGAGCATCTCCAAGTGGGTCTTTCAAGACTTCCCCAGAGCTGACTTTTTAACAGAACAAGTGAGGCCTCACAATAGAGAGACACGGTTCTCTTCACTAAACACGGGTTGGGAAGGTAGAAAGAATGATCTCAAGAGAGAGTTTGTTGAGACATAGGAAGAGTTAAGGACCGAAGAGGTTGGAGGCATTGTGAAGCCTTTGCCCCCAATCATTAGTCTTGGACAGTTTCATTGTTCATTCTCAGCAGAGCAAGTGAACCAAATGACCTCTTGAAATCCCTTCCAGCTATAGTGTCCTTTGATTCTAGAAACCTAGCACGTGTTCCTTCTGCCCTGGTTGTACTCTGAACTCCATGTGAGTGACCTTGGCTGGGCTTTAATCGCTCAGTCTCTAGATTTCTTCAACAGTAAAACGCAGCTGGTTGTAATGGGTGACAAGTCCCAGTGTCCAGGGGGTGGTAGGACTTGTAGTTGCCAGATTTCTGCTAACCAAGGTGGTCCTTTTGAGCTGATTGATAATGGTGCGTGGCTAAGCTCCTACAGACAGGCCCAACGTAGAGATGTTGGGTGTGTGTTTCCCAGAGTATCCAAAGAATGTTTTCCTCCAAGAGTAATGCATTTTGATGTTCCTTTAGGTGTGCTGGGAACAAAGGGGGACTTCTGTTTCCAAACGGGAGCTCTGAAGCAACTTTTATTCCTTTTCTCCAACACCCTGAAATGCCTTCTAACTACAGGATGAGTTTAACATAAACATGATGCTGGGTATGTACTACTGCTCAACAGATACTTATTTCTCAGTTGACATTGTGGGGTTCAGCTCCTGCATTCATTGAAACCACCAACATTCAAATGCTGGAGCTTTGGGAAGAAAAACTAGAAAGAACAACAGCAGAGAGGCCCCTCTAGGAAGCTATAGGATAAATGGTGATTTCTCCTTCAACAGAGGCTTTGGGCTGACCATGACTTTGAGCACCAGGTTTTGTAAACAAGCAACCACAACCACAAACCACAGGGCACTAAGAGTAAATGTGCAGCAAACAGAGGGAGACATGTGTCACACATTTCCCTATCTTGTCTACTACAGTAGAATACAAAGGGCAAGTGGCCTTGTCTTTGAAAATGAAGGACAGATATGTCTGGCAGCTGTTACCCCAATGGCAGTTTTGTCTGTTTGGCAGTGGTACAAATCACTGAGCAGTGCTCCCAGGCATAGACTGGAGCCACACTCCATTCTTCAAGGTGGGCACTTGGGTAACTGGATAACTAGCAGTTTGAGTTAGGAGACTGACTTCTTTGTACTTCTACTTACAGAGTGAAAAGAACACTGGATCAGAGTCAGGAAACCTGAGCACTAACCCTAGTTCTTTGACAGATGGTTATTGTCATCTTAGACAAATTGCTGTCTCTCTCTGTGGGTCTCAGTTCCCCATCTGCTAATTTAGGGATTAATCAGTGATTATTCAGATGCTGGGACCCCACCCTAGACCTTCTGGAGCAGCCTCCAGAAGTGGGGCCTGGGCAAGTAAAGGCTGCAAAAGCTCCCCTAGAGATTCCAGTGTTCACACCAAAAGAAGAACTATGGGATCGAGAGGTTGGTAGAGTCTATGATTCTCTAAGATTGAGAGGAAAGACAAAAAATTCAGTAGTTAGCTCCATAAAGTTGACAGCTTATCATTTAGCTGAATTTAGGGCATTCGATCTCAAAGTGTGGTTGGGAGCTCATTGCTCATTTGTGTAGTTTCTACAGGTAGGGTTTGGGCTTGGTTTTGAAAGTTGATACTGTATAATGAGAATGCCAGTGTTCTCAAGCCTTGAATACATTAAAAAATAATTAATATAATTCTATAATTACCAGACATGACTTCATTGGGTTACCCTTATTCTAATGGAATCTGCTGAGGATGCTTAATTTTCCCTTCTGGAGATGAGATCTGCAACCTCAAACATTCTCTCAGAGGGCCTTCTGAGAAAGCTGTCCGCCTGACCTCCACTCCCAGTTCTTACTCGGAGCACTTTCCCTAGAAGGCCTTACACACATCTGTGCATTGAGAATGGTAATGAGGTAAAGGTAGCATTTGGCCAGAGAACCCAGGAACCCAGACCCTGGCCTCTGGCCAGCAATTCCTCTCCATGAGATTCCTCTAACGAAACCCGTTGTCAGAGAGAACAACGAAGATTCTTTCTGGGACACGTATCCTGACCCCCAACATGGAGCCCACGATCTAGGCTGGACGAATCTCATGCAGAACCCCTTTGACTTAGGCATAAGGCAACATTTTTTCCTTTATCTTTTTCCTATAAGTCACCCCCAAGTCAATCTCACTGTGTCCAGAGAAGACGAAAGGCCAAGCAACACAAGCAAGAAGAGAGCACAAGCAGCAAGATGGACACCAGGGCAAAAAGGCGTTTGTGTCACCACCAACAGCAGGGCTCATCCAGACTGCCCACCTCAGGCCTCCCAGTGCAGCCTCTTTGACTTGAGAGACAAGTGGAAGAGTCCAAAGAAAGAACGCTAGTGAGAGCCAAAGAGAAGGCAGATGCTACTTCTCCAGCAGGAAAGAAGATAAAAATGATGGCCTACCTTTCGCTTTGTGGCAACTGGGAAGGTTCTTAGGAAGAAACTCGAGCATTCCCAAGGACCACTCTCTGGAACTGAGTTCCCACCAAGTGTACCTCTCTTGTTGAGGGCAGAGATTGCACCAGTCTCCCCCATATTCCCAGGATGAGCATAGTTGATTGCATACTGTGGGTCCTAGGTGTTGTTATGGACTGAATACCTTGCCCCCCCAAAATTCCTGTGTTAGAGCCCTACCCCCCAGTGTGATGGTATTTGGAGACGGGGTCTTTGAGGGGCCATAAGGGTTAGATGAGGTCACAGGGATGAAGCTTTTATGATGGAAGTCGTGCCCTTGTAAGAAAAGACACCAGAGAGCTTGCTTTCTGTCTCAGCATGCACACGGAAGACATTGAGCCCAGATGGTAGCACTGGCAACCCGAGAGGCCCTAGAATGAAACTTGCCTTGCTGGCACCTTGATCTCAGACCTCCAGCCTTCCAAGCTGTGAGAAACACATTTCTGTGGTTTAAGCCCCCCAGGCTGTGGTATTCTGGTACGGCAGCCCGAGCTGACTAAGGCAGCGCTCAATACCTTTTAATGGAAGGATTGAAAGATTGAACAAACAAATACGATTTTGTTTTCCATGGAGTGAAAATAGGATGTGTGTTAATACCATATCGTCCGAGATGCAAATGAGGCTCAACTCAAACAGTCCTAAGCAAAAATGGAGCATGTATTGGTTTGTGTAAGTGAAAAATCCAGAAATTAATCTTTGGACACAGCTGGATTGAAAGGCACCAATACTGTCTTCAGAAATGTTTCTCTTCCCATCTCTCTGCTCCACTTTCTTTCACTGATTTCATGCTCAGCAGCACTTCTCCAAACTGATTTCTGACCACCTTAGCAGCGCCAGTTAACAGACAGTTGCTTTTCCAATTGGTGCAGCAGAAGTTCTGCTGTGGACTCCCTTTGGACAGACTTGGGACATATGTGCCTCCGT
The DNA here is from genome assembly GCF_006229205.1 of Suricata suricatta. NCBI lineage: Eukaryota > Metazoa > Chordata > Mammalia > Carnivora > Herpestidae > Suricata > Suricata suricatta. The sequence goes on along the minus strand of NC_043702.1, from coordinate 139,265,647 downwards.
AATGCCCTCCTGGCCAGAGAGATGCGAGGTGTGGACAGGTTATGTGGTCCTCCACAGAGGCTTTGGGGTCAGCCTCACAGGAAAGGGGTGGGAGGGCTCCCTAAAGGCAAGCCAGGCCCCCTTACCTGAGCAAGACCAGGGACTGCTCAGGGAAAGCACCCACAGGAACAGCAGGTGTCAGCACAGGGAGTATGTGACTCTCATGGATTAATATAAACTGCAAAACCATAAAGTAAGGTTTTGTTCATCTACTGCTGGTAAAGTTAATTTTTGAAGTTAATTATTTTGCTTTAATTGAAATAATTAGAAATGAAAAGATGAAAATGTGCTTGAGGGTTTTGTTTTTTCTTTTAAGTTTTATTTATTTTGAGAAAGAGGGAGAAATAGAGCATGAGCAGGGGAGGGGCAGAAAGAGAAGAAGAGAGAATCCCAAGCAGGCTCCCCACTGGCAGCACAGAGCCTGACGCACAGTCAGTGTGGAATCGGACACAGGGCTCAGACTCACAAACCATAAGATCATGACCTGAGCCAAATCAAAAGTCAGACACTTAACCGACTGAGTCACCCAGGCCCACCCTAAAATAAGCTTGAGTTTTAATCAGTACACTTGAATTTTATTTTAAAGCCTTATCCAATAGTACTCTTTTATTTTTATTCTGGTTGTGTAATGCTCATGATAATTCTTTAGAGAAAATACAGCAAAGTTCAAGGAAGAAAATAAGAACCCCCTATAATCCTAAATATATTAACTATTAAAGTTTTTTCTATAACCTTCCAAGCTTTTTTTATTATGCAATCTCTTTTACAGAATGTATTTTAAGGAATGTGTTTGAACATTAAATATTGTTTCATGTTTATAACTATCTAAATCATTGTTTTTAGTAACTGCATGTTACATTTATTTAACAATAAGTTAAATAAATGGACATTAAGATTGTTTCCAGTTTCTCCCTATTATAAACAATGCTCCCATGGACATTCTTAACTATAGGCTTTACACACTTGTGAGGATATTTCTCTATGACAAATTCCAGAACTGAATTTTCTGTGATGAAAGGTACAGGTAATTTTAATTATGATGCATATCAGGCTGTTTTTGTCTTTTGCCCATTTTTAAATTCTCTCATTTATTTATACAAGGTCTTTACATATTAAGGATATCGTCTTAGGTTAAGTTCTCCAGAAATAGACTCTGAGACAGATTCCCATGCAGGAGTTTACTGGGAAGAGAGCTCTGAGCTCTTGGGATCAATACCTAAGAAAAAGTGACAAAAAGCAGGATTGGGCAGTAGGTGTCATCCATGGGGAGCTCCGGAGCTAGGATGACCAGAGTCCTGTCTTGAGGAAAGAGGGTGAGGCTTTTATGACCCTGTAGAGATACAAACGTAGGTGACCTGATGGCTGGGGGCTGGCCTCAATACTGAGGGCGGGCTCTGGTCAGCACATCCGGCTCGTGCTGCAGGCATCTTCAACTACTGCCTGATACAGGGATCTTCAACTTCTACATGTGTTGTACGTGGTTCCTCCACTTTGTCATCGTCTACTGACTTGTTTATAATTATTCTTTGTTGTACTGAGTTTTTAAGATGTTGTATATAATCAAAACAATTTCTTTTTCTTTCTGGTTTCTGATTTTTGCATCATCCTTAAAAAGTCCTTTCTTCAGATACCGTATGTTTGCACTCATAGGTCTAACAGGAAAACAGGAGAAACCTAATGGAGGACCAGGGGCAGGGGAAGAGGGAAAGAGAATTGGGGAGAGAGAGGGACACAAAACTTGAGAGACTACTGAATACTGAAAATGAACTGAGGGTTGAAGGGGAAGGGGGAGAGGGGAAAAGAGGTGGTGGTGATGGAGGAGGGCACTTGTGGGGATCAGCACTGGGTGCTGTATGGAAACCAATTTGACAATAAACTATTTAAAAAAAAAGAAAATTTATTTAATCTAAAAAAAAAAAAAAAGTCCTTTCTTGCAAGGTGCCTGGGAGGCTCAGTCAGTAAAGCATCTGAGTTTGGCTCAAGTCATGATCTCACGGTTTGTGAGTTCAAGCCCCATATCGGGCTCTGCTCAGGTCATGGTCTTGCTGTCATAAATCCAGCTTGGGATACTCTCTCTCTCTTCCTCTCTCTCTCTGCCCCTCCCCTGCTTGCATGAGCTCTCTCTTTCAAAATTTAAAAAAGCGCCCTTCTTCACTCTAAAATTAATTTTAAAAATCTGCATTTTTCCCTTAGTAGTCTCATTTTTGTTCTCATTTAAATCTTTAATCCTTTTAGAATTTTTCAAAACTTTATTTGTATTTATTTATTTATTTTAATTTACATCCAAGTTAGTTAGCCTACAGTGCAACAATGATTTCAGAAGTAGATTCCTTCCTCCCCCTTTCTCATTTAGCCTGTCCCCCCCAACCCCTCCAGTAACCTTCTGTTTGTTTTCTGTATTTAAGAGTCTCTTATGTTTTGTCCCCCTAGAATTTATTTTAATTTAGGGTATGAAGTGGGTATCTTTCATAATGGTAAAGACCACTTTCCCCAACACCATTTATTAAATAATGCATCTTTCCTCCATGGATCTGAAATGCTGTCTCTAAAAAGACTAATGAACTCTTTATACATCATTCTAGCTTTCCACAATGCTCCTTAGATCTCTCTATACTTGTCTCGTGTAACTCTGGCTTATTTTATTTCATTTTTTAGTTGATATACTAATTTTTCCCAAATTCCCTCAGGCCACCCTTGTGCAGTCTGACCTCTTCTCTCCTTTAACCCCTGGCACTACTGATCTGTTTTCTGTCTCTCTTATTTTGTCTTTCCTAAATGTTATATACATGGGATCATACAGTATGTAGCCTTTTGAGTCTGGCTTCTTTCACTCAGCATAATGTCCTTAAGACCCATCCAAGTTGTCGCCTGTTATCAATGGTTCCTTCCTTTTCACGGCTGAGTAGCGTTCTACTGTGCGAATGTACCACAGTATGTTTATCCACTTAAAGACTGTGGGATATTTGAGTTGCTTCCAGCTTGGATGTTGATATATCAAGGTGCTGTAAATATTCAGGTTTTGTGTGAACATAGGTCTTCATTTCACTTGGATCATTACCTGGGGTGGAATTTTCTGGGTCATACTCTTAATGACCATATCAATAGCTGAACATCTGCATTAAAATATGAAAAGGAAAATGGCTGCCTCATTACCTTAATACAGTAAAACCTTGGATTGCGAGTAATTTGTTTTGCCAGTGTCCTGCAAGACAAGCAAATCTTTCTAATGAATTTTAACTTGATAAAGGAGCGATGTCTTGCGATATGAGTAGTATGTGATGCCGAACGTCACCAGATCACAACTGGGCTAAGGGTTCTTGAAATTTGCTTTGATATACACATGCTTTAGATCACAATCCCGTTTCCAGAATGACTTGTGCTTCAAACCAAGGTTGTGCTGTACTCTTCTTGGTGTTCTCTTCCTCTTTCTCTTCCTCCTCCCATTCCAATGCTGAGTGGAGTAGCATGAAATTTGTTGATTGAATTGTGTAGAAAGCCACCTATTTTAAGTCATGATACTTTTTAACAAGACAAGAAGTTCCTAAAACTAAATCACAAGTAGCCCCAATATCTGATAGACAGTTTGTGATTTTGCTAATTGTTCCAGTGCTACAGGTGAGGGCAAGTTCTTTGTAGCCCTGACTTATACAGAACCAAGTCATTCCTTTCATATGCAAGGCATCAAGACCCAGGTGGGCCTAATTCCTCTTAGCCAGGTGAGCACTCCTGCGTGAGTCCAGTGGGCAGAGGACTCCGCAGTCACATCACCAGAAAACAGAGGTGATCCTGGGAACCACCAATATTGTTCTCAAGGGTAGTCCACCCCCTAGAATCTCCTTATTCTGGCACATAGTTCGGGGTAAATCATGGGGTAAATGCATCCCTTTAGGAAACTGCAATGGAAGCGTTGGAGGCAAGATTACATTTTAGGCATGAGGAACATAATACTCTGCAACCTCTTTCGGTAGCTCCTTCCAATAAGTATCAATCCTCACCATCTGCGTGTCTAACCAAAAACTTGTTTTAAACACATTTTAAACACATTTCCTCTTAGCCTTTCCTTGAAATGACACTAGCAAACTCTTGCAAAACTAGAACTACTTGTTCACAGCCAGCCTGGAGCAGGGTGCTTTCATCAGGGTAGGTGATTCCAATTATGTTGTTTATCCACTTAGGCACACGGAGTCTCAACCACCTCGGGGACTTCCTTTTAATTTGTTTGTCTCCCTGTGTTAATTGGATAAGCTAAGTGAAATGAGGTGTCTCTTATGGAAGTGCCTGCAAAGAGGAAGTCACTGCAAATTTACCAGTGTGGTTCTGTCCCTGGTTTGCCAGTAGTGAAATAGCACAGAAAAGAATCCCGTCTTCTCTTTTACACTGCTTAGCTGCTACTTCGTGCCCTGTGTTAGGGGAGAACCCATTTCCTTTAAAGGCTCACAGGGGCTCTGGCTTCCCAGTTTTTTAATCCGCCCCATAGTTTTTGGCCTATGATAGTGATCCATCGACGGGATGGTTTCTAAGTAGAACATTTATTCAGTCATCTATGGTTTTATTCAATCCGAGTTGAACTGAACATCTGCTTTGTGTTGGAAATAAGACAGTGCTCATCATTCAGGTTTGCCTTTTATGATTGGTTAGAAATTACACTTTGAAGGGGCTCAGTCAGTTGAGCATCGGACTTCAACTCAGGTTATGATCTCCTGATTCATGAGTTTGAAACCCACATTGAGCCTGCTTTGGATTCTCTGTTCCTCTCTCTCTGCCCCTCCCCCCTCTCTTTTTCTCTCTCTCTCTCTCTCTCAAAACTAAATACACTTAAAAATAAAAGAAATCACACTTTGGAGATTAAGAATGAAGGCTCTGCTGCTTCTGATTCTGTGTCTTCCCCTCTCTCTGCCCCTCACCCGCTTGCTCTCTGTCTCTGTCTCTCTCTCAAACATTAAAAAAAAAAAAGAGAGAGAATGAAGGCTCTGCTCTCAAGCCAGGGATAATCTGGGTTTTATGGGGACAGCTAACACAGTTTGGGGACCTCTTCAAGAAAAAAGAAGACAAAATTATGACACAGAATTAGGCACAGGGCCAGGCCAGGGGGCATGTAAGTGCAGGACCCTGAAAACTCAGCTCACTGGTTCTGCGGAGGCTCCCCTTTGAGCCAGGCACACCCAGTTTAAACCCCAGTTTAAGCCCCAGTGGCCCGACCTTGGGCAAGAGATTGAACTGCTCTTTGCTCTTGTCTTCAGCTGCAAAATTAGAAAAATGGCAAGATGATAAAATACACCTCATAATGGTACTGGGCCTGCTCCAAAGATGAGGATGAAAACACTTAGCCCCGTGTCTGGCCCATGATAGGGGCGCAATAAATGTTAGCTATTATTAGGAATGTCATTATCATTATAAGCCTTCACCCAGTAGGATTGCATAACCACAAAACTGAGCTTGCAGAGCAGAATCTAGGAAGGAGAAAGAGAATGAAGTGCAAGTTCACACATTTGTGTTAGCCCAGCTTGCATACGGTACATCCATGATATGGCTGTGAGGCTCAGCCCCACAGGGCTGCAAGCACAGCACGTACGGTGGTCAGCAGGCACCCCGCTGCTGCATCCCATGTCTCCTTGCCCCAAAAGCTGATTCATTCTGAGGTCATAAAGCATTTATCTTCAAAAACAGTATATTAATATTCGATTGTGCAATTAAACCAGACCTGTCTAGCTTTGCTTTCCTTGAGTGAAATATGTTCATTCAGCATAAGTGAGGATAAATACGAACAAGATTTTTTTTTCAATGCATGAGGAGCGGATGGGTGATAATAAAACAAGAAAGGCCATTTGGAAGCTATTAAATTACATCCTTTGTCTTTGCACAGCACATTCCTCTGATTTTGAAGCCATGATATCCCTATAAAGTAGGTAAATATATACTTCCATGTTGCCAGCTTACAGATTTATAACTTGGCATTTGAACCATATTTTTCTTTTTTTTCTTTTTAAAGTAAAAAACTCCTCTTCTCCCAAATAATTAAATATTCTCTCTCTCTCTCTTTTTTTTAATGTTATCCACTTTTGAGAGAGAGAGAGAGACAGACAGACAGAATGTAAGTGCAGCAGGGGCAGAGCGAGGGGAAAACACAGAACTTGAAGCAGGCTCCAGGCTCCAAGCTGCCAGTATAGAGCCTGATGCAGGGCTCAAACCCACACACTGTGAGATCATGACCTGAGCCAAAGTCAGACACCCAACCGACTGAGCCACCCACGTGCCCCTAATTATTCTCTTTCTTAATGCCTGCAATGGGCATTAACCCTGAGAGTCAGTTTTTCACTCAAATCTCCCTCTGTGAGGTGAGGACAGGGCAATTGGAAAAGAAATTGATAGGGGTGCCTGGGTGGCTCAGTAGGTTAAGCAGATCATGAGTTCAAACCCCACATTGGGCTCCACACTGACAGTATGGAGCCGGCTTGGGATTCTCTCTCTCTCTCTGTCCTTTCCTCACCCACTCTGTCTCTCTCAACATAAATAAATAAACTTTAAAATTAAAAAAAGAAAAAGAAATTGATAAATAAGTTATCAGAGAAGACCACTGCTATTTCTTCCCTTTGAAATTTTCTATTTGGGATTTTAGTAGATTTTGAAGCCTGAGATATCTGAACGTCTCATAAACAAAATACAATTGTGCTTCAGTTAACTAGGATCAATGGTAGCTCCAAGGGGGTGGTTGGGAGGAGGCAATGATTTAATTTTCCCATAATTTCCAATAGCTGCCTCTAGTCATGCCAAGTAGCCATACAATCTGAGCAGAAACAGCGTGCTTGCTGTGTGCACATGATTTCAGGCAAGCTCCCAGCCTCCCTCCCTAACAGATTGCTGGCCCTTAAGCCCCTACTGTGGAGAAACTGACCAGCAAAGCAGACTAGAATGTTCTGGCAATAAAAGTTAATTGGATTATCTAAAGGTTAACCAGAAAAACTTATTGTTTCAAACTTTGTAGTAAAAAATCATTCTGAAGATGTATTCATTCAGTTCCTGCCCTCATAGATAAAATGACCTTAATGTAAACTTTCATGACACAGGGCCAAGTCTTAGAGCTCAGCCCAATGGCTGGTGCAGAGGAGGCATTCAATAACTATTTGATAATATAATCCACTAATGAGGTAGGGAGTGGAATAAAGACAGCATTGGACTAGCTCACCAATTTTTTTTCTAGCCTTGTCTTTATCTATGTAATTGACATGAAGCATAATTATTTGAACATGATACAAATATATGATGAAAAAAAATCCCACTGCTTGGATTCTATAAGCTTTCAAAGCATCCCTAAGTATTTAAGTTCTTTTAAAGGCATCATTCTTTTCACAGAGATAATATTTTGTAGAAATCTTTACACTCAAGTAACCTCCAAAGATGTCTCAGGTGCTTGAAGAAGACAATAGATGTGAGTTAGAAGAAGTGGGTACACTCGCTACTTCATTTTTTAATGCTTTCTTGGGCATTTGCTGTGTGCCAACGTCAGAGAACTCATTGGTGAGCAGAACAAACATGGTCTCTGCCACCACACAGCTACAAATGAACAAAATATAAACATAATTACAACTCAAAATTAGATTCCAATAGGGACACAAAGGGGAGAGAGGCTAATTTAGTTTGGGAGGATGGAAAAGTTGTCTTTCAGGAATGACATTTAAGTGTGATTTGATACAAGGATAGGAATTAGGCAGCAAATATCACAGAACTATTTCCCACAGAGGGATCAGCCTATGAGAAGAGCACAAGGGCAGAAGAAACCTAGTGCACCCTGGGAACTTGACAAAACAGAGAGAGAAAATCGAAGGTGAGGCAGGGCCAACACATGTTGGCATTGTGGGCTGTATGTGGTGGTGGTGGGAGGGGGTCTTTATTGCCTCTGGTGCTTCTGATCCCCTTTCTGCCTCCCCAGCAAAACCCTAAGTAAGTTCCCTGCAGTCTCAGGCGGAACAGCCATCCACTATCTGCCAGGGGGCTTCAAGGGACCCCGATCCCACCACACCTTAAGGAGTGGCTCCTGATTGGTCCAAGCCAATCAGTAAGAAGCATTTATCTGGTGATACTTACTGGGCTAAGGGTGTGCGCATAATCTAAAGTGTCCTAATCACATTGCAGAGAGAAGCTTAGAGTCCTTGACTGGGAAATGGTTCACTCTCTTCCACCATTCTGGTTACTCAGTCAAAGGAGGAATCAGCTCTTAGATGAAGCCAGTGGCCAGTGCAGCAGAACAGAGAAGTGGACAGAAATGTGGGTTCTAAGTAACATGATTGAGTTGCTGAATCAGCCAACTCCAAAGCCTGACCGGAGTCACCCATATTTCCCTGTTGGTTAAGATTGTTGAATTGCCTTGGATTCTTTGGACATTCCATCTCAGCTCCCCCAACTCTCTGATAAATCACTGTGTCTCTGCTGGGTCCCCTTACACATAATAATCTATAAATCTCTGCAAGGTTCCACTCTTTCTCTCTGGAAATGCTCACCCTCTTCTTTACTTAAGGGTCTGCTCAACAGGTGTTTATGACATCTCTTCAAAGTGATGGTCCAGCTTGGATACGTCCAATAAATTCACTGGTAATGCTAATAAGTTCCAAAATAATATAATTTCTCTTCAGAATCAGCAGCTACTCTTGATTTCCTGACTTTGGAAATAGTTGCTTAAAAGGTCTATGAAGAAGCCAGAGGGTGTCTTACAGAACCCAAGAACAGGAAGTCCATGCAGAATGCTGAGAGCTGTCAGGGATCCAGGCGGCTCACTCTTGGACACCGTATCTGCATCTGCTTTGATCTTCTCTGTATTACAGACTGGCTTCCTCTGCTCCTTGGGCCATGTGAAAGAGTAAGGCACCGTATCTGCATCTGCTTTGATCTTCTCTGTATTACAGACTGACTGGATTCCTCTGCTCCTTGGGCCATGTGAAAGAGTAAGGCCAAGAGCAGACATCACTCCCAGTTCTTCTGGGAAGTTGAGGAAGAGTTCTAATTGACCCATCTTGGGTCAGTCAGGTGTCCCTGGACAAGGGTTGTATATTAGCACAGTGCCTTCACAATAAGGAGTGGCTTAACCACAATAACCATGGAGGGATGGTGGGGACCAGGCAGTTCCCAGAGGGAGGGAAGAGTCCATTCCCAGAAGTGGGAGGAGTGCCAGGCTGCTGACACAGTAGGGCACTGGGACAGCAACCCTTTCCTGTGAGTGAGGGGATTGGAAAGTGGTTAAGGAGTGAGGTAGAAACCCCAAATTTTCATTGAGGTCACAGACTTCGGGGTCATTTTTGACTCCTCCCTCTACCATCATCCACCCACTTCCTTAGTGTCTAATAAGGCATAGATTATTATAACTTCTTCTTTCAAGATTCTTCCTAGTTGCCCCCTCTTCCCTTTCTCACTTGGTTCCCCAGTTTCAATCCTCACTGTCCAACCTCCTGTATTCGCTAATAACCCCACTGGTTTGCCAGCCTTTCCCCTCCTCCTATCCATTCTACAGCCAGACTTATCTTCCTAAAATACTGCCTGAAGAGGTTACATCCCAGATTTAAAAGTCTCCCATGTCATCTTGCTGCCTAGAGAATAAAGTCCAGTCCCTTTGGCTGGCTATTGATCATTGCCTTCTCAGCACCTGTGACCTCCAAGGTTTTTCCATGGAGTGTCCCAGTCATGTGCCCAGGGTGTGATTTCACCCCCTGCAGCCTCCAGAGTGGGGCTTGAATGGCTTGAGCCCACCGGTCCTGGCCCTAGTGACTGCTTCAGGAAAAGCCACTGGGCTAGGTCCACACCAGCCAGCACATTCTCCAGGCCAGTGTCATTGGCTCGAGGGACAGTATGTGAGCGCCGATGACCCACCAGAGTGAACCACAGGGCCTCTGCTGGTCAGGCTGGGGCACAGAAGCTCTTTCTCCTCCTGGACCTGAATAAAGAAGCCAACAGCCTAGGGGCTGCTACCAGGCATCTTCTTTTCCAAGAATAGCTGAAAGCAGGGCAACTTGCCTAAAAACAATTTTCTGAAAGCCAATTAGCTGCGAGCCAGTTTTTGAATCAAATTAAAAATACATGCATTTTCATTGACTGTTTTAAAAAAGAATGTTTCTTCAATTATGTTTTTGGCACATCGGTCATTTGGCAGATTGACTTAAATAAAGCCAGGCCAGGGGGTTTAGGATGACCCTGCCTTCAGATGAAGAGTGGAAAGGCATGAATGCAAGGTCCTTGCTTTGGCCTTTAAACTCTGGGTTGGGCTTCTACTGGAGCCTGACGCACCTGCAGCCTTTTCCCAAACGTGAGCTAGTCTCTTCCCCACAGAGTTTAAGCCAGGCTTGGGCAGGTTTTCTGGTAAGTGTAATTGACAGCATCCTAACTGATAGAACAAGGTATCTTTCTGAATATTTCCAAATTGTTAGAATTGTTAGATCCAGCCAACCAGCCTCCTCACATTTCTTCATGCTTTTCCAGCACCATGACTGTCCTCTGGATGTTCCTTCTTCCAGGCCGTCTGCCCCTTCGATGGCCTCCTGGCCCCCCAGACAGGAACCTCTGTCCTCCCCTGAGGTGGCTACAGCTCCCATGGTCCTTCCATCTTTGAATTACAGTCCCACTTTCTTAGTCCCTCCCAAGAGTCAGATTGACTTAAGTTCCTTCGGAAGGTCATTAGGAACCGAGGCAGCTCCCAGGGTTGCTCCCTCTCATCTCTCCTCGAGAGCCTCCTGGTGGCCTCCTCATCTGTTTTCTGCTCTGCGTCTGCTGTGGTTCCATCTCTGTGGACAGGCAGCCTCTAGGTCACTGTCGTTCCCTAGCAACGGCAGGGTATGCCTACCCCCCCATGTCCTCACTTCTACCTCAGGGTGGGCTTTCAGCTTCTGTTCCCTTAGCGTGTGTCTTGTTTCCTCCATGGGCTCAATCCACATTTTCTAGAAAGGATCTGACTGGAATAACTAAACTTTACCAAGCCAGGCCAGGTCCCTGGCTGGCCTATGGTTGGCCTATTACTGGGCCAAGTCTTCACCCTTGGCTCAAACATCTGTGGACAGGTGGTGGGCTGTATGGTCTTCATTGGGCTGTCCCTTCCATAGGGTTGAGGGAGGCGAGACCTGGCAGCCTAGAAATGGACTGTGGGCACAGCAGGACCAGCCTGGTCAGGAAGCTGCGCCACCCATATGATAATCAATCATAACTCCATTTATGTGTACTGTACTGAGTTATCCAAAGTATTATTTATTATCTAAATTTGCATGTGTTATTTAACTAGATTATAAATGTCCTTAACAATGGAAATGATGGTCCTAAATGTCTGTAATAAACTGATAACAATAGTTATTAATAGTTACTAACATATTAGTTATGTATAGTTATATGCAGAAACTATTGCTATCTAGTTCTCAATAGTTAAAGAAATCGTTACTGAGCATTTATCTTGTACCAGGTACAGTTCTAACTGCTTTGTAAAAAATAAATATATAAATAAGACCCTCAATCTAAGCATCACCTCTTATTAACCCCATTTACAGGTGAGGAAGCTGAGGCCATGTCATGCATCCAGTCAGAGGGTTCTGATTGAAACCAGCCAGTTTGATTCCAGAATCTGTCCCCTTAGCACATGGCTCCCCTTCAGCTGGTGTTCGCTACATCTTTATTGTAATTGTGGACACGGTGCCAAAAGGAAAAATACCATCTCTTTGTGTTGGGTTAGTTCTCACTGGTCTGTTTGTTCCAGGAAGATTTACTTTTTTTTTTTGGCTGAAAGCCTCTTTTTCACAGTCAGCAAACTAATGCCAGAGAAATATTCACAGAGCAAAACACAATCCATTTTCAAACCCAAAACTCCCTCTTGGCTCGAAGCGAGTTCATTAGCCAGATGCCCCTCCCTTCCCCCATGGTTCCCTGGCACTGCTTTGCAGAAATCTGGATCTAGGGGCCGTGTGCAAGGTGGCTTCTGTGGGCACAAGCAATTGCTAGACAGACGTGCAGGCAGGAGCGCCAGCCGGGAAGTCATTTTAGCGGTTTTCATCTTCCCTTCCTGAGGAGTTCAGGGGGCAGAGGAGGAGTTTCCCAGCCCGCATTCCCCTCCCCCTCGAATGCTGTTGAGGTATCCCGGGACTGGGGACTGGGCTAGTCCCACCCCGGTGGCTAATCTGTTGACCCTTAGCACCCTCAGGTCCCTAGTGACACTCCCCTGACAGAGGTGACTGTGCCTCTGCCAGGGCTAGTGAAGCAACAGGCTACCTAAGGGCAACGGGAATGTCTCCAACCTCCTCCTGAGCAGAGCATAGGTTTGGCCACTTTAAAGCTGGAGAAGAGAAGGCAGAAGACATTTGGGACCATGCAGGTCAGGCTGGTTGTTGGGTGTGGGGTCAGGGGGAGCACCCACGTTCTCTGCCCAGGTCTCTCTCCCTCTCTCTGCCTCTCTTCCCACCACCCCCTTGCCAACAGGCCAAGCCTCCTCTGTCGGTTACCAGACCCCCTTCACATCACTGGCATTCCTCCAGAGTCCTCGTGGCCCCGGAGCCTCTGAATCCTGACTGGAACGGAGAGGCAGTAGAGGAAAAGCGCAGAACTGGGGGCCCGAGCGGGGATGGAAGAGGAAGCAGCTTCAGCTGCCAGTGCCTGGGAGTGGAGGCCTGTCTCAGGCCCAGAAAGGCGACGCATTAGACTCTGCCTGCGTAGCAGTGGACCTGCCAGCGAGGTCAGGTGGGAGGGGACACGGGGAAGCCTTTCTAACAAGAGGGAGGGGAGAGGGAAAGAGGGAGAGAAGCCCTAACGCTCTCCTCTTTGTCCTTTATTACCCCCACCGGCACGCCCACTGACCCCCTTAGCCGTTCCTCTTTCGCCCTGTTCAGACTCACACTTTCCGAACAGGTACATAATACTAACCAGGAAGGTCAGGTCCAGAAGAGGCCTTGGAACTCCTCTTGTCTAGCACTATCTTTCTATAGTTGAGGAAACTGAGGTCCAGAGAGGGGTCATGTCTTGACCAAGGTCACATAAGCAGTAAAACTGAGATGAAGAACCCAGTTCTCTGTGCTCCGTTAGCTGCCTCTTCTCCATGCCCCCAGGCAGAAGGCCCCCACAGAGACCCTGTGTGCCTGTCCCCCAGTACTCCAAGACCCTGGTCCACTTCTTATCTCTTCAGGCCTGCCCCGGGGCCCTCAGTGTGTCCTATCATGGCTTCTGTTCCACCCCGCCACAGCTCTTCCCTGCAGTGGGGGACGTTCCCAGAGCAGGCCATTCTGTGTGGGGCAGCGGGCATGCAGGCAGGGGCCGGCAGCATGGCCCCCACATCGCACATGGTCCAAGTGTCTTCTCTGCTCTGTGGCCTACTTGCCAAGCTGGGTTCGAGTGCACCCAGGAATGGGCAGAAGCCCAGGGACCCCGGAACCTCTTCCCACACAAACTGACTGGCACAGCTGCTTCCCACCATCTGGGATTTCTGCCCCGCACTGGGCCACGGGCCTCAGGACATTTTCCAGGATTTGTTCTGCATCCTGCTTCTCCCTTGTTACAGCTTCCCACGTACAGGCTGAGTGGGGACCCTACTGGAGTTCTCCAGGAGTACTATAGAAAGAGATCCCCCACGCCTTGCTCTCTGACCAAAATTAACAGGCCTCCATTTTGAAACCCTAGCAAATTTAGAAGTGACAGAAGGGAAGTTCCAGAATCTTCTGGGCACTACTCACTGCCCAGAACTGTTCCTTCTCAGTCTCTGTGAGAAGAGCGGTAGGTGGGGAGGAGAATGAGGGGCAGGGCGTCGGTGCTTGCATGTAAACTGTCATAGGAAAAGTCAGGATGAGTGTCCCAGGAAAAGGCTATTAATAGGCCTCCTTCCACATGCTCAGCTTTCCGGGGCTCGAGCTGTGTGAGAATGAGTCAGCAGATGGAAAGGCTAATGGCGAACCTGGAAAAGCAGAACTCTCCCTCCAGCAGGGGAGGTAGAGGCCTTGAGGCTGCACTTTTCCCTAACCTCTGGCCTCAAACCCCGTGGGCCTCCTTTGGTCACGTGGTCTGCTCAGCTGGCACATTGCTGATATCGGTTCCCATCCTGAAACCAAAACTGAAATCAGCAAAAACATCCAGAAAGTCCTTCCCCTCACTTCCCCTGCCTCACTTTCTCTTCACTGACCAGGCCGGTGGCCCGGGAGGAGGGCCCACCCCCTGTAATGTGGGCGGCTTCCTAGGCAGCACTGTGCCCCTCTCTGCCCCTGCCTTCCGCTGGCTCACCTGGGACACGCCCCCGATAGAGATTAGACACAGGCGCTGTGGCAGGTGACTTTATGTATATAGCCTCACCCTCATGGGAGCCCAGGAAAACAGTATATTGCTCTCTTGCTTTCACAGATGAAGAATCAAAGCTGAGTGAGATGAAGCTATTTGCCCAGGGAGCCACAGCTGGTGTCATTTATCACGTGTCTGTCACCTGCCAGGGACTTGTGCAGTTTCTTCAAGTTAGGTAAAGATCCTCTCACAGATGAGGAAACCAAGGCTTAGAGGGACTGAGACAACCCAGGAAGTAGCAACTTGGGTCTCCCCCTCCCCCAAACAGGCGTCCCCTCTGGGCCACCCGCAGCAGGGACTCCAGCAGCTCTGCCTTTAAATCCACCACCACACCCGCGGCCTCTCAGGGAAGGCCTCGCCGCTGTGTTGCAGGGGTGGGGGTAGTGTCCCGTATCAGTACTGGCAGACCTTCCCTTATCTCAAATGATACCTTTGCACCTCCATCCTCCTAAAGGGGGGGCACCGGGCAGGGCCCATCCAAGGTGTCGCTTCAAGAAAGTGAAAGGAGAGTGGCCTAAAGGGGACACTTTCTTCCGATCAAGTCCATGGTGACTCAAGCAGAACTTACAGTCAGCCCCAGGCTTGAATGAAGTAGGCATAAGGGAATGGAGGTGACATCAACCTGCCAACTTTTATCACAACATAAAAGTTCTGTGGTTTGTGGTTGATTAGCTTAGATATATTATTAGATAGATATATTATATTATTATATATTATTAGATATATTATATTATATATATATTATTATATTATATTAGTTTAGAATATTCAGCTCTCAGGAAAGTTGTCTGCAGACTGGGTAGTGAGGGGATAAAGAAGGATCTCAATGGGTATTTTCATCTCTGATTTCTAAGAACAATGGGGAAATCTAGGATGTTTTCAACAGCATGCTAATGGTAGAATAAGTCGATGTGTCCTGAGCCGATTTCCCCCAAGCACCTTGTCCAAAATAGCCGTTCCCCTCCCTGTCTTCACTCTTTCATTCTTCCATAGCCCTTTTCTTAATTATGTACTAACTTGTCTATTTACCTTCTAGCTCAGCCTCCCCCAGAAGAATATAAGCTCCACAGAATAAGGACTGTCTTCACCAGAGGCTGGAGCACATAAGAAGCCCTCAGAAAAGGCCGGTGGAAGGAACAAATCAGTGAGTGAATGAGTGAGTGAATATACCTCAAGGGCTCACTTAATCATGTATACACATCCTCCATGTCAGTCCCTCCTGGGAGTGGGTGTCAGAGTCCTCGGAACCTGATCTCCCCACAGTTTCGGCCAGATGGAGAGGCTCCTTGGGCTCTATACTTTTGAGGGGAAGAGACCGGAGGGCTTTGGCTTACAAAGAGCCCCCCAACTCCCATTGATGCTTATGAAGCCCAGAACAGAGGAAGGAGACACACTTCTTACCCTATTCCAAAGGGACCCTCTTTCTTGAAAGGTTTCCCCGCTGGAATGTGGAGTGCCTCAAGCCAGCCATGGAGAGCCCACTAGAGATGAAAGTGCCCACGCCAGATGATTATGGGCCATCCAGCTACATACCCCCAGCCTTAGTGCCCCTCCCCCACCCAAGTCCTGTTTTGTTCAATTCCCAGAGCCACAGCTAAGCTGCACGTATACAGGGGACAGATGCCGACAAGTGTTCTCTCTGTTCCCAGGCCACATGGATAACAAGACACTTGGTGTGCTCAGATGAAAGGGGGCTCTCCCTGCAAAGACCTGTGTTGCACAATTCCACTGAGCTCCCTGGAATGGGAAGCTGGTCCCTCTCAACTCGTGATTACCACTGTGGAGATTAAAGGCTTCCTGTTGGAGAGAGCAGTCCCCCAGAGCCAAACAACACTGATGGCTGGCTGGCAGCCATCTTGTCAGGGCTGCACTTGGCAGCCATGGCTGGAGTGACTGGCTCCCTCCTGGGCCAGCCTGCCTGAGGCAAAGTCAAGGTACCCAGGCCAAAACAGTCCCGCTGTGAGCACCTTGCCACGCCTGAGCACTTTCTAGGCCTCCTCAGCTGCAGTGTGCACCACCTTGACCAGGACAGCTGCCCTGGCATGTCCAATGGGAACAGGCTGAAGGTCATTACTCACTCACCTTTACCAAGCACCCTGAGAATTTCTTATGTGTGTTAGAGGTAAGAAGAGTATCTTGGGGAAACCAGTTCAGGGGAGTGTGAGGGGGTGGTGGACGTCACTCCTCCCTGAGCCGGCCATGTTTACTCCACCAGAGGGCCTGAGCCAGTCAGACACTGGTCTCCCTTGTCTAGTGCCCCCAAACGGCTAAAGATCAAAAACATCTGGAACTCTTGGTAAAGAAGCAGACCTCAGGCCTTGTCATGTGAGTTCTGGCTCATAATCTATGATAGGGCCTGCAAATCTGAGTTCTTACAAAGCCACCAGACAGTCTGATGCCCCTGGCTCTGAGTGCCCTTGAATGGGGGTAGGCGGCAAGGGTCATCGGGTGAGCAGTCAGGAAACGGTACTTGGCCTCAGCTCTGTCAGGTGACTTTGGGGAAAGTCATGTCACTTCTCTGAGCCTCAGTTTCCTAGTCAGTAAAAGACAGTGCTTGAACAGTTTGTTTCCATCCTTAGACGGTGGCTCAAGTGACCAGGGCGGTAGGCTCAATTCTCAAGGGGACCACACAGTGCCCCTCTGACTTAAGGCAACTTCCTTCCCACTGGCTGGTGTGCCTGTTGGAGCCAAGCTCCTGACACAGGCTCAAAGGCCATGCCCAGTATCCTCACGGGAGATGAGAACATCTTCATCCACAGACACGAGAGTCACCCATGCCCACCGTGAGCTGTGTGCGCCGGGGGCTCCTGTGTGGAGTCCCCCACATGCAGTGACCACACCGTGTGCTTATGTGTACTTGCGGCACACACACACTCATGGGATGGGGTCAAGGGAGGAAGACAAAGACTGGAAACTGTCAGTCCATCTAACTGGGGAATTGGGGAAAGCCCTTCAGGAGCACAGTGCTAGACCTAGAAACTTGATCTCTCCATCCCACCAACCATTGTTCCAGAGACGGTCATAATCAATTCAAAGGGTCCCTTGTAGGGAGTGTAGGGCCCGGCGGGCTGGGGAGCCTCCTCACACCCGTCACTTACACACCCCATACACACACACCGCACATGCACAGTACACATTCATGTACACATAGGCACATGCCCTCACATACTAGGTCACTTGCTATCATGCACATACATCACATACACTGACACATGTTCACATTCACACCCTCTCACACACACCACACACTTCAGCACATTTGCTCACACTAAGCACATGGTGGGTGTCTGGAGCCTTAGCAGGACCCTTGCTGTTTCCATGAGCGTGGAGGAAGTAGGGCTCTGCTCCCCCTGCCCCTGGGGCTCAGGTCATGTTGGACACAACTGTGGTCTCCAGTGTGGTCAGGGCTGCAAGGCTGAGGGGGGAGATGGAGCTAGGGAAGGGGGAAAGTTGACTTCTCAGAGGGGAATGAAAACATGCAAATGGAAAGAACTCCCAACTCACTACTCTTTTCCTGTATACCTCTTTCTCTTTCCAGCACAAGGACTGAGGGTCTGGGTCTTTGAGGAACAATTTCCTTATCTCCACTGTGGTCCTCGCTGCCCACACACCTAGCCAAGAGCTGGGTGGAACCCTTTCCAGCCTGATGAGCCAGAGACCCAGATTCTCCAGCTGTTTTGCAAACAGACCCCACTAAGCTTTTCAACCAGCCCCAGGAAACCTACCCACCTGCCCTCTTGGGGTCTTCCAAGAGCCTCCCATAAAAGGCTTTGTAACACTTGTTACAGCCGGGCCTCCAGGTCCGGGGTCCAGCCGAAGACCTCTACCCTAGGCAGTTCATCCGCCCCAGCACCTGACCTTCTTCCTGGAATGCCCCTTTGTCCAAGCCACAGTGTCCCCAGGCTCAGCAGCCTTGGTCCTACAAACAGAACCTCTCTATCTTAACCTGTCCCTGGATGTTCACAGGGCTAGAGTCCTAGCCTTGAACGCCCCCATGTCTGGGCCTGCACACTCTCCTGTCCTCCCATTGTCCCTGCCTGTGCTCTTGCCAAGAGCTGCCCTGGGACTTGGGAGGGGAAGCTTCTGCTCAGCAGGCTTACTTGGCCCTCAGATTCCTCCCAGCAGTTGGGGGTTTCCTGTCGCCCTTTCATAAACCCTGGAGGAAGAAGGCCCCTCTTCTGGATTCCTGGCCTGAGCTCCCAGCCTCGCAGATCTCGGAGCCCACACTTCAGCCCAGCTCCACGCCACATGAGCTTCTCAGAAAATCCATCCCCACTACGTGGGGAGCAAAGGGCAAAGCCAGTGCTCTGACAGCGGAGGGCAGGAAAATAAGGAATTCCAATGTCACTTGTCATTGGCCGCTGACTGTGCAGCTGAGTTTGGCTTTGTGACCACATCTGGCAGAATGCCCCAGGAAGCCTGGGCCGCCTCCTTGGGGCTGACTGCCGCCCTAGCTCAGAACCGGCATCTCCAGGTCCAGGTGCTGGACCTGATGTTAACACGTGTTTTTTTTTTTTTCCTTTAATGCTGAAGCTCATTATAAGCAACTTCTTGCACCCTAGAGCCTCCCTCTACCCACCCTCCTCTTTCCTCTTTACTCCCTGGGCCTGGCCCTTTGTTAATGAGACTCGGCATTTCTCCACTCTCTTTGATCCAGGTTTTAATGAGCACAACCCTCCCAGCTGGCGCCTGGGCCTGGCGAGTCAGCTCCTCCCCCAGGGTGGGTGCGGGAGGAAAGAGGCTGCGGGCAGTCTCAGGCCCTCAGTGGGGTCCATGATACTCTGGGAGTGGGCTACACATCCCAGTGTCCTAGGGGTGAAGAAGCCAGGCAGATCCCCATCAGGCTAGGCAGTGCTACTCATTCATTCCCTCCCTCCCTCATTCATTCAGCCAACACCACCTGCCTGCAGAACACCTCCCTTAGGGGGTGAAAACCCAGTGTGGAGGCAGGCCCAGGAACAGAGGTTAAATTCAATGGAAATAGAGTTGGTGCCGCCAGGCAGATAGAATCATGCTGCTCTTCCTGGAAAAATGTCAAATGCTTTAGTCTCCTAGACTGTGAACTCCTGGAACCTGTAAGAAGGGGACCATATCTTTTTTGTTTTTTACATTCTGGAGCCTAGCACCGAGTCCAATACATAAGTTTTCCTGAGAAAAGGATTTGTGGCTGAATGGATGAATGTAGGAACAAATGAACTGAGCTCCTGGACCCATGGACCATTGTTCTCTCAAAGGACGTGTGGCTCTGGGAAGCAGGAAGAGGCAGGGAAGCAGCCAAGAGCACCTGATAAGTGTGTTCCTGCCCCTGCCTCCTCATGATGGTTTCCGAGTGTCTGGTGCGCAGGTGGTAGGAAGCAGAAGGCTGATGCTCAGAAACTGCAGGCAAAAGTCTTAGCTGCTGGACAGAGGAGAGGGGATGGTGGCGCTGGTGTTTATGCAGAAAGTGATGGGGGGGGTGGTGCGCCTGGGTGGTTCAGTCGGTTAAGCCTCCCACTTCGGCTCAGGTCATGATCTCACTGTTCATGGGTTCGAGCCCCACATCAGGCTCTTTGCTGACAGCTCAGAGCCTGGAGCCTGCTTCTGATTCTGTGTCTCCTTCTCTCTCTCTGACCCTCCCCTGCTCACGCTGTCTCTCCCTCTCTCTCAAAAATAAAAATAAAACTCTAAAAAAAAAGAAAGTGAGTGGGTGCATGAGCTGTGGGCTTGGAGTTACTCTGATTTTCATGTCTCTGCCAAGCCTTCCAGAGGAACACCACTTGGTTCTGCTCTCTCCCATCCTTCCAGAAGCCCCTGGCGTATCTCAACAGCATCTGTGTGCGTGTGTGTGTGTGTGTGTGTGTGTGTGTAAATATATCAACAGTAACAAAACTCAAATCCCTTTCATTCAACCAAGGTGTATCAGACTTTTACCAAGGGACCTCCTTAGGATCAATACATACAATGGGAGCCCCTGATCAGTTGAGCGAGGCTGGCAGACAGGAGACCAAAATGTGGCCCACAGTGTGGAAGGTACAAACAGGGGGACGGTCCAATGCTCAGGGGATCCGATCTATCACGACAGGGTCTCTTGAGAAATGCACTTCTCCATGAGGACATGCACTTTCCATCATATTCCCAACCCCAGGCACACGGCCTCACGCAGAGACGCAGAAGAGGGGCTCAGTGCAAGGATCTGGAACAAATGAACGGTGAATTGTGTGCTGGCTTCAAAGAACAGTAAAATCAGGAAGTAGAAAAATCAAGAAACCAGAAAAACTGACCCCAAAGGAGATGAAGCCAATTCAAGGAACTCTAAGATCATTCTAATTTGTAACTTCAGAGTGATCCGAGAAGACACAGATCACATCTATAAACCCAAAATAAGGTGATGTGGAAAAGGAACAATTAAAGAGGAAGAAAAGGCTCTTGGAAATTAAAAGCATGCTTGCTAAAATAAAATATTGCGTAGAGGGGCTGGAAAGTAAAAGGTGACCCAATCCTCCAGAAGATAAGCCAAAAAGAAATAGAGACAGAGAATCAATCTAAGCATCCCAACATCCAAGAATGAAAATGAAGAGGAGGAAACTATCAGAGAACTAAGAAAGTTTCCCCAAACTGAAAATAGATTCAAAGCTTCCAGTTGGAAAGGGCCCACCCATCCTATACAGGGTGGATGGGTAGGAAAAGCAGTCCACATCCGTAGATACACCTTCATGAAATTACCTGCGGATGTCATATGCAAATATAAATGATATTTGACCACAGGCCTCCAGGAACTCTTGCCTGCCGTATCTCTAATGGTGAGCAGAGCCCTGGGCCCTTCCAGCCCCGTCTATCTGAGGGCAGGAGCCAGCGTTGTGCAGAGAGCATCCTTCTCCTGGCTTGCTTTTCCTAAGGGCAATGCAAGCAAATAGTCTAGAGCTTGCTGGTCTATTTATATTCCTATGGTTTTCGACCTGCAGCTCTCCCCTGCTCCCCACACTAAGGAACTTTATATGATCTTTCTCTAAGAGGTTTAAAAGCATAGACTCTGGAGCCACCCTGTCTGGGTTTGAATCCCATCTCTGCCTTTTACTAGCTTGGGTGAATTACTTAACCTCTCTCTGCCTCAATTTTCTCATCTATAAAATGGGAATGAAAACAGAACCTGCCTCAGAGGGCTGCTGTGAAGATCCAATCATTACTGTGTCTAAAATGGCTCCTCTAAGAGCACCTGTTCTAAGAGTATTTACAGTAGGCAAGTGCCCACTACCATTATTTAAGGTAGAAAGGTAACCAATGGAAGAATTGCAAAGGATCACCAAAATACTCAAGGGATGGGGACAGGGAGTGGAAGGTGCTAGAGATGAGCTGGATCCCTGGTCTTCAAGCCAGGGCATCAGTGGACACTGGGAATGCTAGGCCGGTACATGCTGGATTAAGCTCACCCTTTGGGGCCATGGAACTAAAACCAGAACCTATGGCTTCCTCTGGGGGTAAGACCAGGGGTGACAGGTAGTTTCTCATTTTAGGCCCCCTGTGCTGTTTGATTTTCGCATACATATGTATTACCTTTACACTTTTAAAACAAGTAGTCTTATGGTTTTAAACAAGCTGCTGATGTGCGGGAACAGGCCCTGAGAGCCAACTGCGCATCCGTGGGCCATGGTGGAGGTATTGACATCACGGGAATCAGCAAATGCTGCAAGCCAGAGCTTTTTACTCAGAGAGTTGGTTTATCAGCACAAAAGCAAATAAGCCAGTTATCCCCGTGGTAACTTTTAACTCTTCTGATACCTCCTGCTTAAAGCACCAAAGGTCAGAAGCATGGTGAGCCCTTCTCGTGGTCTCTGTTCATCCTGCGATATAAGTGAAAGGAAAATGTCACCCTTCTGCTCTCTTCAGGGTGCCTCTGGTCTGCCTGATATTGCAGTCCAGCCAAGGTATTGTCCAAGTGACAGTCCCCTCCTGACATGGTAACAGGTGTGAATCCTGGGTACCAGTTATGCATTTATCCAAATGCATTTATTGAGTATCTATCGTGTGCCAGGCACGAGGCCCGGGGGGGCTCTAGCCCCAGCTACGAGTTGCTGAGGGCTGCCTGCTCCTTATTGACAGACAAGGGACTCTATAGACTTGGCAGCTCTTAGAAAGCACAAGTCCCCTTGGAATAGTGGTGTTCAGACCTAAAGGGGCGTCAGAACTACCCGGAGGACTTGTTAAACACAGGCGCTGGTTCTGAAAGTTTCTGATTCAGTGGAAGTCATTGGTGGCCAGAAATTTGGCATTTCTAACAAGTTCTCAGGTACTGGGAAGCTGATGGTTTCAGAATTGCTCCTCTAGAGATTCCAACCGGACAGTGATTCTCCAGGGGGAGGAAGGAACAATGAGAGAAGGTTTGCATTTTCACCCTTGAGATGATTTACTTAATTAAAGACTCCTGGCTCAGTTACCGTCCTCAGTCAGTGAAAGGGGTTGGCTGAGACCAGCACCTTGGTGTGGAAGCAAACATACTTGTGAAAATGCACACACATCTGATTTTACTTCCAGGCAATCCCAGACCATCCCTTTAGGTCTTTAATATTGTGCTTAAGTCTCTGAGGTCTGCAGTTTTGAAGTCCCAACTTCAGACCTTTTCTGCCGCTTGTGAGTTGGACCCTGGGCAAATTATCCACTCTTTCTGGGCTGTCATTTCAATTGTCTATTGGGGCTAATAATCGTATGGAGCCTACACCAGTGTTCTGGGGCACATGCTAAATGGAAAAATGCATGAGAAGTACTCAGGGCCCAGTACTCGCCTAACACTTGGAGGCCTTTATCAGCCTTGACAGAAATGACACTACCATTGTTACTGATTCGTGTTTGTAACTAAATAGTTGTATTCGAGGTGGTTTCCAGTTGGGGGGTGGAGGGTGTTTGTTTTTAGTGTGTACTCTGTGTCTCTCAACATACTAGCTTTTGAGGGATGGGACAGTCACCTTTCTTTCTTCTTCTGTAACTTTAACAGTGTTCTGTTCCCAGGCTTTTCTCAGTCCGATGCATGAGACGGAATGACAGCACTCAGAACTCAGCTGTTGCAGCTCCATGATGGAAATCCAGAAGGAGTGAAGAATTCCAGGGGAGATCTCTGGCTCAGAAAGTTCCTTTTCTCTGAAATAGGTATTAAAAAAAGACAGGGGCGCCTGGGTGGCTCAGTTGGTTGAGCATCTGGCTTCAGCTCAGGTTATGATCTCATGGTTCGGGGGTTCGAGCCCCGCGTCAGGCTCTGTGCTGACAGCTAGCTCAGAGCCTTGAGGCTGTCTTCAGGTTCTGTGTCTCCCTCTCTGACCCTCCCCTGCTCACCCTGTCTCTCTCTGTCTCTCAGAAATAAAATAAAAATTTTAAAAATTTAAAAAGACAAAAAGAAGAGAAGAGAAAATTAGTTTGTATGTATTTATATGTACATTTTTTTTTTTTTACTATTTACTCCCACTCATCACATATACTATCAGAAAAGGTTTAAAAGGTATGTGTTGTAAATTCCACGTGGCCAAGGCCTGTATCTGCTCCATGCCCCGCTGTCTCTCCAGTGCCAAACACAGTAGTGGGCATTTAGTAAGAGTTTGCTGAATAGTGTGAATGAATAGTGACCTAAAGGAAAAGGCTGGATACAGAAGCTTGGGAAAGAAAAAAAGAAATTGTGAATACTTGAAACTAGATTTCTCTAGCTTATGATGAGATGATCCTGGGAGAAAGGACTAGAGCAGCAGCTAAGGGCAATGGCCTGAGTGCTGTCATTCGCTTCCAGGGGGTCTAATCCTAAACTAAGTGGGGACCTACCCAACACAATCATCATGGCTGCCAATCGCCCAAGGCCTGTGGTTCTTACGCAGCCTGATCACTTCTCCTTCCTTCAAATGCTGTTTCTGTCTTTGCTCCTCCTGGTTCCTGGAGCTAGGGTTTCCACATTTAGCAAACCAAACTTCAGGATGTCCAGGTAAATGTAAATTTTGAATAAATAACAAATACCTTTTTAAAAAAATTTTTTAATATTTTAAATATTTTTTATTTATTTTTGAGAGACAGAGACAGCACAAGCAGGGTAGGGTCAGAGAGAGAGGGAGACACAGAACCCAAAGACAGGCTCCAGGCGCTGAGCTGTCAGCACAGAGCCCGACGTGGGGCTTGAACCCACAAACCATGAGATCATGACCTGATCCCAGGTTGAACGCTTAACCGACTGAGCCACCCAGGTGCCCCAACAAACACCTTTCTTATTATAAGTGTGTCTCATGAAATATTTGGGACATGTACTAAAATTTTTTTACTGTTCATTTGAAGTTTAACCTGGGTGTTCTATATATTTATTGGCAACCGTCCCTGGGCCCAGAGTGGCCTCCTTGGCGTGTTCCCTTGAGGAATGTCTCATCCTTGAAGGCCCAGTCCAAATGTCACTTCTTAGAAGCTTTCTCCGATGCTCGACTCCACCCCAGACAGAATCAGTGTTCTAGTGCCATGGGCCATGTGACACCTGCCATACAGGTTGGCGATATCCCTCCTTTGCCTCCCACTGTGTCCCCTCCTCATGGGGAAGCCTGTCATCTAACACCCCCGGCACCTGGGGTGCCCAGAACATAGAAGGACAGGTGTTGAGCAAAGGGATGGGAAGAAGGCAGAAATACAGACAAAGGACCAAGAAAAGAGAACAAGTCTCTGGCTTTGTAGACACGCTATGCCTCTGACCAGCGACCATATTAGAACTTTATTCCATTACTCAATTTTTTGCTGATTCTATGAGTGGTGAAAACGGTTTACTAAAAACCAACAGTATCTTTCCTTCCTAGCCACTCTGGTCATCATTCAAGATTATCCCTATTGGCATTTTGCATTCTCTACCCTATAGATGATCTGAATCCCCTAAGTGACTTGGCTCAACAGAAGCACACTCAATGGGAGCAGGATGGAGGGCCAAGGACATAGCTCTCAGGTGATTTTGACCTAAGAGAATTGGGACCAATAATGGGGCACCTGAGAAGCAGTGCAGAGGCACCGGGTCTCACTGGCCTTTCCCAGGCTGCGGGGGCTCCTGGGACGTGTTCCTACAGAGAGATGAGACTGCAGGCAGCTTCCCTTCCCCACCCGCCTGCCTCTCTCGTGAGTCATCGCCTCCAGAAACAGAACAAGACAACTGGTATCTCTACTGTGGGGCCCCTGGGTGGGGACGCTGCCACCTTATCTCCATAGCCCTTGCTTGTGCCATTTACTGCATCCACAACAAATGGCCGAGAAGCCAAGTGACCTTCCTTCCCCACGTGGCAACTCCTAGAAAGAGCTGCAGCCAGACTTCCCGGCCAGAGGCAGGCCACAGGGTCCTCTCGCTGCCTGGCTGACTTCCCTGAGGTTGCCCTTCTCAGCTTCTGGAAGGACTGCAGAGCCTGAAGGGGTCTCCAGAAGAGGGGCCCAGTCAGAGAAATGCCCCCCACCTCCCACCGCCCCCCCTCTCACGCCCAGGTCCCTGTACCTCCCTCACCTTGTGCAGCATTGACTTTGGTCCGTGGTTACCAGAGTTCTACGTATACCCCCCTGAGCTTGCGAATCCAGGGCAAAGCCCTTCCAGACCAATCATCTCAACTCCGGGAGCTCTATTGGCAGGGGTTGCTGAGTTTGGACCCAGTGGAGGATGGTGCGAAAAGGGAAGCCTTCCAGAAGCATCGAGGAGTCAGGGAGGGAGACACAATGATCTCACTGGCCCAGAGCCAGAGAAATCCCATGAACGTGTTTGGGGGAGGGGCCTGGCCGTGCAGGGCTGGAGGGAGAGTGAAGAGAGGATGGAGGGAGGAGAGGTGGGTGATGTAATTACATACCTAACTTCCCCAGCAGTGCCAAGCGTGTGAGGCTGTGCTTTGGGAGCGCCTATAATTATATCTTGAATGAAATAATAATAATAATAATTAATAATAATAGTTCCCTTCTACATGTTGCCACTAGAGCAGGGCTGTTCAAAGGGTGAAAACAAAACAAAACCAAAGGGTGAAAAGAGAGAAAGCAGTGCACTTTCTTCTAGATCAGCCGGTCACACTCCCAGATAGCTATTCCCAGGCCCTAGACCAGCCGGTCCCACTCCCAGATAGCTATTCCCAGGCCCATTCAGGCCCAGTGGTTTTTGGTTTTCCTTCCCCTGCCCTCACTCGGCAGAGATGGGAAAACAGGAGGTTATCTGCCTTCAGCTGTCAGCAGCACGGCCTGAACACTCACTATCAGGATCCAGAGAGGGGGAGGCTGGGCTCAGGGAAGGGATGTGTAAGCCTGGAGCCCTCCACACCCTCCTGGGTGGCCCCTGGACCCCAGCTGGCTGGGCTTGTGGCCACTGTCTACGGCTGCATGACCTTGAAGACCTCGGCCTCCCCTGTGCCCCATCCAACCCCCGAGAGTTTGTAGCTGCTGAGAAGAGAGGCAGAGGAGGCTAAGGAGAGAAGGAGAGGGATTGCTGAGGCTATCAGATCCTTGCCCTGACGCGTTAGTGACCAGCCTTACCCCAGGGGCTGAGAGCAGGAGGCAGCCAGAG
Source organism: Suricata suricatta (assembly GCF_006229205.1). NCBI lineage: Eukaryota > Metazoa > Chordata > Mammalia > Carnivora > Herpestidae > Suricata > Suricata suricatta. Next base: position 139,238,832 of record NC_043702.1, on the reverse strand, counting down.
AGCCTGGGCTTTGCTGCTACTCATGAGCTCAAGGGACTCACAATTGTAAAATGGGCATCAGTGTCCCCTTCACCTTTGGTCCATCTCCCATGGCCAAGCCTCCTGGTCACTGAAACGTCACCACTGGGGAAGGGACAGGATGGATTACTAGGACAGAGATGATGCCTGCACCTCAGGTCTTGGGGTGGCAGCAATAAACCTCCAGCATTGAGAGCACAAACCATACGCCTGGCACTGAGCCCTTCCCTACGTGAGCTTATTCATCTTTGCAACAACGTATAACATAAGCACTAATGTTAGACCCACTGTACTGATGAAGGGAGTGAGGCTTGGGCAGTAAACAGCACACCCAAGATCCCACAGCAGCAGGAACCCAGAGCTGACCGGCTTCAAGTCCACCCTTTCGAGTGTCTCTCTTGTGTCCCCTTCTGAGGACCCTCAACTTAGAGATTCTGTGGTCCCTCGAGGGTGCAGATTCATCCTCCTAGCACTTGGAAGACAGCCCCAGGGCCAGCAGGAGAGGGGAGGATGCTGCTAGCCAGAGGTGGAGTCCACGTTCCCCTTCTGTGCTGTGGATACTAGGGAATTACCTAAACCTGGTCTCCTCACCTGGCAAACTAGCCTGATGATGTTATGTGTCTTAGAGGTGCAGGTGAGTGTAAGGAGCTAATGTGTATCATCCAGCGCCAGGTACAGGCTGTCCAGTTTACTCTTCAGCAAGGAATTCTACTGCTCAGCCTCAGTTTCCCTGTGTGAAAACAAGAAGAATGATTTCCAACACCTCTTCAGGTTCATCCCTTGCCTCTGTCCTCCCCACAAACTGAGAAGATGGGGAAGATAGCCGTGTGAAGACCCCTGAGATTCCCTGGCTGAGCTCATTGGTGATTTTTGACTGTGGCCTTGAGAGGCATGAGCACTGGGGCCATGGACCTGCGGCCACAGGTGGGCAGAGCAATAAATAGTTTATAGCTTTGTTTTATGGGAAGAAGCAGCCTTACCCAGTCACTGGAGACTGCCCAGTGAATATCTGGGGAATGGTCCCTAGGAACATATTAGGCTTCAGGGAGAAAACATAATGGGAGGTTTCCATGTGGACCTACCGCAGAAGCAAACGGTGGTGCCCAAATGTTTGCCGCTAGACCCAGCCTCTCCCAAATTCCAGACATCTCCCCAAACCCTCTGCCCTACTCCAAGTCTTGGTCAGCAGGGCTGCTGCCAAGCCACACATCCAACCCCACATACCTTTTAGGGACAGATGTGGGAGCACTATTAATGGCGGCCACTTCCAGGTAGCCCTGGGCTGCAGGGCCCACAGAATGAGGTGGGGCCCACCAGACTGGGGTGGGAAGGCTGCAGGCAGGGGTGAGTTGAGAGGAGCTGCTCCAGGCCGCCTCGGGGTCAAAGCTGCCATAGTCCTTCCAGCACCCTACCCCCACCGCACGCTGGTCAGTAGAGAGTGTGGTAGGCTGCTTACTGTGCCCTCCTGCTCCTTCTCCCGTGGAATTCTCCTCAGCAAGGGTTGAACCACATGCCCCCATGTACCTTCCGGCTCAGGGTCCTTGGCACAACCCTGCATGGGAGGTAACCAGGCAAGAGGAGGGTCTGGAAGCCAGGGGAAAGGGAACCCAGTGACTTCAGCAGTCTGGCCTAGTGCAGCCCTTGCCAGAATGAGGCCGGGGGGTGCTGGCCTTATTCACGGCTCCCATGGCTGTACACCCACACGCTGGTATGCGATATGGCCGGTACTGGTCAGGGAGGGAGATGGAATGTGGCAGCCTTCCAGGATTCCCATTTCAGAGAGTGAGGCCCAGCCTCTTCCTCATTCCCCAAAGGCCCTGAAGCTGGAGTACTGAGTGGTATGAAGCAAGCAGAGGTCTCCACGGGGGACGCGAAGGGCTGGCAAGGGCTCTGTCCTGGGTTCTTAGAGGGATCCAAGACAGGTAACCGACTTTTAAGAACTCTGTAGTTCCAACACGTCTGCAGGAATGTTAGGAAAGAAGTGAGCAGAGTTCTGTGCACAGTCTTCATGTCTCGTCTGCCTTTCACAAGCCTGCTCAAGTTCAGTCATCGATCTTCAGAAAACCTCCTCAGACCAGGAAGAACATGCCTACCCCCGTGCCCACCCCCACCTCAGCCGTGATGTTCATTTCAAAGTCCTCTGTGCTAGGATACAAATGTGCTTGGTGTACAAAGGCCTGAATTTGAATTATTAACTTAATGACTTCTTTGCTGTGTATCTGGGGAAAGTTACCTAATTTTTCTGGGCCTTAGTTTCCTCCACTGTAAAGACAGAAAACAATAGTCACTGCACAGGGTTATTATAGAAATGAAGTGATATGTTCCTAAAAGGGTCCAAACATACAGGAATCATGCTTGTTCTCTTCTTCCTCCAGCAATGCTGACCGTAGATACAGCCATAGAATTTGCATACGTGCACATTTCTTTTATTATATTATTGAGTAAGCTCCCGGTGACCTTAAGTCAGTGCTGACCAAACCACTCATCCCCCACTTCTACCCTCTGCTTCAGCCTGGACTCAGTTCATCACCTGGCCTTGTGAAAATGAAGAGGAACCCCGAAGCCCACCCAACCTCTCAGCCACCCTGAGCCTGGCAGGCTCTCTCCCACCAGCCTGGCCATCAATAACCCCTACGTGGGTGGAAATGGCTTTGGCTGGGGAGGGGGGGTGGGAGGCTGAAGAGAGAGGAGCCTTGAATTTCCACTAGAGGCCAACGACCCACACCCTGAGCAAAGTCAGAGTAGTGAGAAGGAGGTATGGAAAGGACAGAGAAAATTCAGTGACCTCAGAAGAGAGCCCAGGGTTGGGCTTAGAAGTCTATGGGTCTGCAGAGCTGAGTCATGGGCCTCAAAATTCAGTCCAAGGAAACAGAGTTCCCTTTTTATAAGAGAGAGAGGGGTCACTGAATGTTTCTGAACAGAGAAATTATATGATAATAATTGAAACAATCATTATGATAGCAGTTAATGTGTGTCGAATGCTCACTGTGTGCTGGGCACTGGGCCAAGTCCTCTGATGCATTGTCACAGTTAACCCTCAAAATAGCCTTATGAAATCAAGATTACCATCTTCATTTTCCACATGAAGAACCAAGGATTCAGAGAAGTTAAGAACTTCGGTTCAAAGACACATAGTGAAGAATTGGGAGGGCCAAGATTTGAACCCTAACTGTCTGTTCCATTAGCTTATGGCCGTGAGCAGGAAGACATCCTTAGGTGATCATCCAGGTGAAGAGGAGAGGGCCCAAGAGATATGGGGAAACAGAGATCCAACTGTATGACTGACTGGGAAGGGACTGGGAATAATCCCAAGGTGTTGAGCACTTTGCTCAGTGCCTACAAACCTACAAAGGCCTCCATACATGTTTCCTGAATAAATGAATCAATGAATAAATGGATTAGCAATGTATGGCATAGTTGCTGCAGAGAATAAGACAGTAGTTTTAACTGAGGTTTAGGGGATTTCATAAACCTAATGGAGAACAGGGGGGTGGTTCATGGCACTTTGAAGAGAGGTCATCCCTGGAGAGAGAGAGAGAGAGAGAGAGAGAGAGAGAGAGAGAGAGAGAGGAGAGTCTCTGCATAGAAGAGAGTCATAAGAATGGGTATAATCCCTGAGGCAGAAAGACAGGAGGGTTTATGAGCAAGAAAGAAACTAGAAACTTTGGGGATTTCCCATGGTTGGGTGGACTGAGGGGGGAAGAGGACAAGAGAAGGAGAAGATAAAGGAGGAAACCCTGATTATTACACTTGATAAAAAAAAAAAAAAAAGGAAGGTTTGGGAACAAAAGAGTGCTTCCAAAGCTCCCATTTCCTCATTTCCCAGAGGAAATTGCCTCTCCTCCCATATCTGAGATGAAGGGTTGGGGCTCCCAGCTAAGACACCAGAGCCCACCCCTCCCTCCTCCCCAAGGATGGGGCTCCAGATGTTCTTCTCTTCTCCTCTCTATCACCATTTCCCCCTCTCTGCAGGATCACACTCTTGTCTTAAAAAGGTTTTTTTGGTTTAAATCCCTCTTGATCCCACTTCTCCATCCGGCTACCACCATATCTTTTCCCCATTATAGCAGAACTCCTTCCCAAGGGAAGTGAAAACAAAGGCCTAAATAAAGACTTGCACATAAATGTCCAAGGCTGCATCATTCATAATAACTCAAAGCTGGGATCAACCCCAATGTCCACCCACAGATGAGCAGGTGTATAGACCTGCGGTGGAATATTAGTCAGCCATAAAAAGGAATGAAGTACCAACACGTGTCACAACATGGATGCACCTTGAAAACATTATGCAAAGTGAAAGAAGTCAGGCACAAAAGAAGGTCACATACTGTGTGATTCCATATCCATGAACTGTCCAGAATAAGAACACCCAGAGAGACAAAAAGTAGGTCAGTGGTTGCCTGCGGAAGAATGGATTAGGGGTTGACAGCTAGAGGCTAAGAAGTTTGAGGGAGGAGGGCCTTGAAATGTTTTAAAATTAGATTATAATGATGGTTGCATAATTTTGTGAAGGTATTAAAAACCACTGAGCCGTACACTTTAAATAAGTGAATTTTATGCTCTGAGAAGAATATTGAACCAAAGCTATTAATAAGAAAAAAAGCTCCTCATTTGTTTTCTGCACTCGCGGTCTTCAGGATTTCTCCCGTTCTCCCTTGACCCCAATCTAGGTAGGCTTTTACCCACTACTGACATAAAACTGCTGTCGTTAGGGTCACTGGAAGCTTCCAGGTAGCCCAGCGCAGTGGTTGCTTCTTACTGTTGTCTTCTTCATCAGCAGTGTTTGACATGGCTTGTTTCCTCCCTCTTCCCAAAAAGACTTTCCTTCCTCGACTTCCAGAAAAGCAGGTCTCCTGGGCTCCACTTACCTCAGTGAAGGCCCCTTTTCACTTTCCTTGGCTGGTTCTTCCTCATCCTGCGAGCATCTGGCTGTTGGGTCCACACTCACTCTTTAGCGCAGTAACACAGTGTCAGAACTTTAATTTTTTATTGTTTACTTATTTTTGAGAGAGGGAGAGAGACAGAGGTGAGCCAGGGAGGGGCGGAGAGACAAGGAGACACAGAACCGAAGCAGGCTCCAAGCTCCGAGCTGTCAGCACAGAGCCCGACATGGGGCTCAAACTCACAAACCGAAAGATTATGACCTGAGCCAAAGTCGGAAGCTTAACCAATGGAACCATCAAGGTGCCCCAAGAACTTTAAAATACCATCTCTACACTGATGACCTTAGAATTGCCCTGAACTCCACACCAGCTTGGCAACCCCAACAGTGCATCTAATGGGCATTGCCAACTGACATGTTCAAGGGGTGAAGAAATCAGACCCCTCATCCCTTGCGGGTGGGTATATAAAATGGTGCAGCTGCCATGGAAAACAGTGTGGCCATTCCTCAAAATAGAGTTACCACCTGACCCAGCAATCCTACTCCTAGGCACCTACCCAGAAGAAATGAAAACATACATGCCTACAAAAACTGGTACATGAACGTGTTACCAAAACTATAGTATCAAAATTCATGAGTTATTTACCTTTTAAAATCAATTCGAGTAAAATCAAGGCCGTGCATTAAAGAGCACCACCTGTTTTGTATTCTAATAATGCATATGCAACCTGGGCTTGTTTCTCTCCTCGGGGCGGGGACTTGCTCATGGATATGTGTTTGCTTTGGGAGGTGGGACCCACTGACAAAAACAGCAAAGGAGATTGGGGGGCGGGGAGTCTAAGAAAATACGCCTGGATTGGCTCTCAGTTCTGCTTCCACTTAGGGGTGCCCAGGGGTCTCAGTCAGTTCAGCGTCTGACTTCAGCTTAGGCTGTGATCTCATGGTTCATGAGTTCAAGCCCCACATCAGGCTCTCTGCTGTCAAGCACAGAGTCACTTAGGATCATCTGTCCCCCTTTCTCTCTGCCCCTCCTCAACTTGTGCTCATTCTCTCTCAAAAACAAATAATAAAACATAAAAAAATTCTGCTTCCATCTAGAGGTACTCTGTCTCCCTCATTAGAGCAGAACTTGCTCTCAGAGTTTTCTCAAAGATCACGAGGGAAGGGGCATGTCTCTCTGATCAGACTGGGAGCTCCTCTGGGGTAAAAAGCCATGTCTTGGCATCATGCTGGGAGTGTGCTAAGGACAGAACTAGAAACCTTCTTTCTCGGTATTCACCTCTCCCTCCCACCCCCCGCTCCCACCCCCGCCCCACTGTGGTTTCCTCCACAGGGCCAACAGCGCAGGCACCCCTCCCAGGGGGTACAGACAGACAGAAGAACTGATGGCCACAGAAAGATGCTGCCAGGGGAGTCTTGTGCCAGTATAGGTGTTAGCCGCCAAGGTGCCCCCAGGCCACGCTCAGTGAGGTGGGGATTGTGGGTTTTGCCATCCTTAGCTGAATCTTCTGTGGTTTTCCCCCAAGAAACCACAGGCTGTGTTGCCATCTTGAGAGTTTTCCCCTCCTGCTGCCTGGTCTCTGGTCCGGAGGGGTGTCTCCAGAAAGTCCTCTATCCGTCTACGCCAGGCAGGTGGAACCACACGCCTGGCCTCTGAGAAAGACAGTGAGGGCCGGCAGCCATCACGGGGCTGAGACCTAGGGGCAGGCCCATCCCTGCAGCTGGGCAGGCAGGACAGTCTCTGCTGGCTGCTGACGGCTCACTCAGCCCTGACAGCTCTCCTCTCCCCACAGGGGCAAGCGGCCAAGGCCACAGGCCTGCGCCTCGCTGGAGAACACCCAGGACTGGCAGCATGCTTGCTAAGCTCTGGCTGCTCCCCTCACGTCCCTCTTGTGAAGTTTCCAGGGGAAACTGTATCTCCCCAGACTGTGTGAGATCACACAAAAATGGCTTATTTTCTCAACCATTAAAAAAAAATTTTTTTTAAGTGTTTATTTTTGAGAGAAAGAGTATGAGAGGAGGAGGGGCAGAGAGAGAGGGAGACACAGAATCTGAAGTAGGGAGCTGTCAGCACAGAGCCGGAGGGTGGGCTCGAACCCACAAACTGTGAGGTTGTGACCTGAGCCAGAAGTCAGATGTTTAACTGACTGAGCCGCCCAGGCACCCCTCAGCCATTTTAGAGCTCATGTTTCAGCTCTGCCACTTCCTGTGTGTGACCTTGGCTTTGCCAGTCTCAACTGTCATCTGCAAATTGGGGCTAACAATATCTACTTGCAATGATTAACTAAGACGATGCCTATCAGCCAGCCTTTCGCTGTGCCTTGTACACAGCAGACACTCCCGCAGTGTGATTTTATTATTGTCGTTGTTGCTCTCCCTTTCTGCTGTGCTTCTGGACGCTTCTGGTGAACTGGCTACAACACGAGTATGGGACCCGTGCAGACACGGGGAATGTCTGAGGCCTGCTTTAGCAGAGGAGAGAAGAATGAGGCCCCGGGCCGCCCTCGCAGGGCCTCATGAGGTCAGAGCCATCGCTGGAAGGGGCCTCGCTGTTACCCAGCAGCACAACCCTCCTCGTAGGCGTCACCGTATTCATCAGATCTGATCAGGAGAGGGTGAGCGTTAGCCGGTGTCTGTCCCGCACCTTCCAGTAAGCCACACCTCCGCTCCTGAGACCCCGGAGATGCGGGAGCACTGGAAACCCACATTCCTGCCTCGGAAAGATCAAGAACTGGGTCTGCAGTCATTGTTTTTCAGGGCGATCATCACACAAAATCTGAAATGGCATATTTTATTTGAGACAGTGACGGGCTGTAGCTCAGTGGTTTAGAGCAACGCTATGCCCCAGAACTTTCTGTGATGATGAAATGTTTTAGGTGCACAGCCCAGGATGGAAACCACTAGCCATGGGTGTGTGTTGAGCAGCTGAGTTGTGACCATTTGACCAAGGAAATGAATTTTAAATTTTACTTAATTGTAATTAATTAAAAATTTTTGAATGTTTATTTTTGAGAGAGAGAGAGCACTACTAGATGGGAAGGGGCAGAGCGAGAGGGAGATAGAGAATCTGAAGCAGGCTCAGGACTCTGAGCTGCTGTCAGTACGGAGCCTGACGTGGGGCTCGAACCCAAGAAACGCGAGATCGGGACCTGAGCCAAAGTTGGATGCTCAGGCGACGGAGCCAACCGGGCGCCTCCATGGTAATTCATTTAAATATAAGTAACCATGAGGGGCCATAAATATAAGTAACCATGAGGAGCCAGTGGCTATGGCAGTGTAGAGCACAGACTGAGCTGGGCAGACTTGTGGCAGGTGGAGCATAATATTTACCTTTCTTGAACTTCTTTTCTCTCTTCTGTGTGATGGAGATCATGATGGCGTCTGGCTCAGAGAAGAGATTTGGGGATTAAGTGAGTAAATGAATATAAAGCACTCAGCACAGTAAGCACTCAGTGAAGGCCAGCTATTACCATCACTCTTTACAATCTCTAAGCTTCAGAGGCCTTAGTCATTCGGCCATCGAATATTTAAGCACTTACAATGTGCCAGGCACACTTCTAGGCCCTGGAGATGCAAAACCGACTCTTAAAGATGCTGCGTCTTCAGGAAATGGACAGGTGATCAAGGGCTGCCGTGCAGGAGCAGCGGTAGCTCTGGTGGGGTAGGGCCCCGGAGCAGACCTCCAAAATCGTCTAAGTTGGGAGAAGGAGGTCAGGAAGGCTTCTTGGAGTAGGCAGTGTTGCTTTCTCTCCATTTACTGGCCCAACTTGATCTCATAGCTCCAAAACCCGCTATCACTTGACCTTGTCTCTGTAACTTTTTGTTTTAGTTTCATTTCCTGCTGTAACAATTTACCACAAACTTAGTGGCTTAAAACAACACAGTATTATCTGGCAGTTCTGAAGATCAGAAGTCTGAAATGGCTTTCATTGGGCTAACATCAAGGAGTCAACAGGGCTGCATCCTTCTGGAGGCTGTAGGGAAAATCTGGTTTTTTACCTTTTCAGCTTCTCAGAGGCCACCTTCATTCCTGCGCTCATGGCAGTTCTTTCAAGCTCAAAGCCATAGCATCTTCAAATCTCTTCTCTCTGTTTATCTCTGCCTGTCACCGTCTCTCACAGTCTCTCCTGCTTCTCTCTTATGAAGAGCCTCGGCATTACATTAAGCCCACCTGGATAACCTAGGCTAATCTACCACCTCAGGATCCTTAATTTAATGTCCCCAGCAGAATCCTTTTTACCATGTAAAGTAACACATTTACGAGTTCTAGAGATTAGGACATGGATGGACCTTCTTTTTTCTGTTTGTTTAATAACTTGAGTGACATACAGAGCATGCAGTTCACCTGTTTAAAGTGCACAATCCAGGAGCACCTGGGTGGCTCAGTCAAGTCAGCGCCCAACTCTTGATCTCACAGCTGGTGGGACTGAGCCCTGTGCTCAGTGGGCTCAGTGCTGACAGTGCACAGCCTGCTTGGGATTCTCTCTCCCCCTCCCTCCCTCTGTCTGTCTGTTTCTCTCTTTCTCTGCCCCTCCCTTACTCAGTCTTGCTCTCTCTCTCTCAAAATAAATAAACTTAAAAAAATAAAGTGCACAATCCCAGTTTTTAGTATATTCACATGCTTGTACAACCATCGCCACTGTGAATTTTGGGACACTTCATTACCTCGAGAAGAATCTTCGTACCCTTTAGCTCTCACCCCTCCATCTTCCTCCACCCCTGCCCTCTGCCCTAAGCAACCATTAATCTACTTTCTGTCTCTATAGGTTTCCTTATTCTGGACCTCTCATATCAGTGGGATTCATGCAATATGTGGTCTTTTGTGTCCTTTACTTACCATAATGGTTTCAAGGTTTATCCATGTAGTAGCAGATGTCAGTACATCATTCCTTTTTACTTGCTGAATACTATTCCATTGCATGCATATACCACATTTATCCACTGATGGGCGTTTGGGTTATTTCTACCTTTGGCTATTATGAAGAATGCTGCTATAAACATTTATTTGCAAGGTTCTGTGTGGACATCTGTTTTCATTTCTCTTGGATCTACACCCTACCAGTAGAATTGCTGGATGGGGCGTGGACATCTGTGGGGGGCATTGTTCTGTCTCCCACACTCTTGGTTCAAAATCTCGGAAGACTGGTAACAGAAGCCAGCCTGTGAACTCATTTACGTGGGTCAGAAGCTTAATTACCGCAGGAATGGGGAGCAAGCAGGTGGGAGAGGCAGTGCCCATGACCCCACGGTGGAGATCAGTCTCTGTGGCTCTGCTCGTAGTTCTCTCTAAAATGTTCATAAGCCACCCAGCTGCGCCCCATTTTCCCCTAGGCCTCCGAGATGAGTCTTCCTGCAAACCTCTCCACCTGCTGGAACTGGTCTGTGTGAGCTCCCATCTTCTGTGAGACACCAGGAACATCACAAGGTGGTTTTGAGGATTTGGTGAAACCTCAGTGAGGAAACTCATCTGATGGAGGTGAAGAACTTCAGGAATGAAGAGGGGAGGGAGACCCGGGTCAAGCTCAAGGTCTGTCCAGCAGATCCAAGCATGGAACGCTTACAAGGCCTCCAGCAATGTGAGACCCAGCAGAGTGGGTGCAGGAGGTGCTGGGGCCGGGAGCTCGGGGGAGAGCCCTGGAGGGGACAGTGGGAGGAGGGGCTGGTGGCCAAGTGCATGGAGGGGACTTATTGGGGACATATATGAGGCACCTCTGGCACTTTTAGGGATGGTCATGGGAACTTTACAGAGGGCCAGGGGAGCGGCTAGGTGACAGAAGACTTACAGCGCAGTGCCCTACACACCAAGCAGCTCTTCGGACCCCCTCTCATTTGGATTTCCCACCAAAGAGAGCAGAGCGCCTGACAGGCCGCCTCCTGCAGACCACCAGAGGAAACACGTGGCATCTCTGCTTGGCCAAGCCTCGCTGCGTGGACAGTGCCTTTCATTCCCGTTCCCTCTGGACAGCTTACAACCAGAGACTCTCTCCAGGAGCCATACCTTGAATCAAGGGCTTGAATTCAAAGAGTTAATATTTTTGGCAAGAAAGACAAAGGTTGAATCCAACTGGCCCGCCTGGTCAAGCGACAGGGTAGGGGACAGCAGAGGCTGGGACCAGGAGGAAGAATTATCTGGGAATAAGCAGCTAAAGAATGCTATTCATGGGGCGGCCACCATGGAGAGGGAAGGACACACAGGCGCGGCAGGAGGAGGGAGATGAACTCAGGCAGGTTGGGGGTGGGCAGTGGGAGGACATTAGAAAGGGGGGGGTGTCTGAGGAGGAGGGAGTGGAGGGTGGGAGGCGGCCTGTGGAGGACGCGGGAGGACAGGCAGGGTGGGGCCGTTTGCAGCCTCATCATTCATTCATTCACCCCTATAACAAACACATGCTATGTGGCAGACAGCGGGCAGGCTCTGGACAGCAAGGTGATCGAGGTGGCATCCCTGCCCTTAGAACCAGGACTCCATTAAATCCCCTGCACCCCCGGAAGGTGGGCAGCTTGCACTTCTGGCTCTCATTTTCCCACCAACACACATGTTCTGGCCTCCAGGAGAGTCCTCTTTCTTTGGGACCAATAAATGCAGAATTGTTTTACAGAAAAACTGTCTCCACCCAAGTTCATCAGGCCGATGTCTATTCCTACAGGCAGCTTCAAAGGCAGGGCAAAAGAGAGGAGCCCCGAGCACAGAGCCATGGCCTTGTGAGCTGACTCGTGTCCCTCGAATTTCTGTCTCCCCTCCTGGGGATCTGCTCTTCTCCTGGAGGTCCCCACTCCCCCCACTCCCAAATGCTTAGGTCCACAGACTGGCAAGCAGAGGGAGGGAGCCCCCGAGACCCAGGGACGTGGCAGGAGAATGAGTCTGGGGATTGCAGACAGGGCAGAATTGACCAATGGAATGGCAGGGAGAGCTCCAGACACCAAGGCAGGCTCTCAACTCAGATCTGTTCAATGTCGCTCAAGAGTAGTGTGACACTGCATGTGTAGACCCTCTGAGCCTCGGTAACTTGGCTTCCCAGATGGGGACAATGCCCTCCCAGGATAGATGTAGATGTTTCAGCTGGACAGTGTATGTGAGTGTGACCAGCCTCAGGGTCAGGGCACCCGCACAGGAGGGAAATCTGGGGAAGGGAGCCCATCTCCTCCCTGACAGATGTACACAATCAGCTGCCACCACAGGCATTCAGACGGCTGGGCTCCCAAACTAGTCTAAAGGGCAGACCTGGCTGTTTGTTAGAGGGATTACCACCTTCGCCCTAAGGCTGTTGAACTTCGCACAGAAGATGGGTTAATATTTTTCCCAGGAATCTTAAATCTGCACAGCGCTTCTCAGTTTTACTACCAGCCCATGGGGTGGAAAGAAAAAGTTTTAAACCCATTTTATAGATGAGGAAACAGAGGCCCGGAGAAGTTAGATTTTCCCAAGGTCACTAAACTAGGAAAGACCCCTGGACTGCCAGTGAGTTCAGGACATTTCCACCAAATGGTGCCACCACCCAGAGGGGGCCTCTGGGCCCCAACCAGCTTCATGGATAGTCTAGACAGATAGGCACATGTGAGAGGCCTGGACAGGCTCAGATTTGGTTCCCCTTCTCTAAATATCCACCCAGCATTTACTCAGTCAAGTTTAAGAAAGCCTCATTTTGCCTTTCAATAAAAGTCTTTCTTTTAAGGTCAAAAGAAGGGATTTGTGACATACACTAGCTGTAACCAAACATTTCAACCTAATTGAATTTGTCTTTCTTTTCAAACTTTCCATCATTTGTAGCATGGGTGACTCACACACACCAGGACAGAAGTAATGAGCACAGATATAGTTACAAAATCTTCAAAACGTGCTTTAAAATTTTTTCCCGGCATTCATGTCAGCAAAATATTTCCCACTTTTCTGTGGTTCTGCTCATTTTCATTTTCTTCTGCAATTGCGAAAGCAGATGACTCCTTGGGAGATGCGTTAATTAGGTGGCTTGTGGTTGTAAGAAACTCCAAACTCATTTCCACAATGAAGAAGTCATCATTCCACAGATCTGTTCATCCAGATGTCGGCAGGCTTCAGGATCAGCTGGGTCCAGATGCTCAGCTCCATTTCCTGAAATTCCATTTGCTGTGTTTTCCTCCAAGCCTTGACTTCATGCTCAAGCTGAAGCTTCATCTCATACGAGTAAAATGGCTGCAGTGAGTCGCCAGAAGGTGGAACCAGACCAAGTGTCCACCGACAGATAAATGGAGAAACAAAATGGGATACATACACAACAGTGGAATATTCTTCAGCCTTATCAAAGAAGGAAATTCTGACACACGCTGTAACACAGATGTTATAAGTGAAGTAACCCAGTCACAAAAGGATAAATACTGCATGATTCCACTCACATGAGGTACCTACAGTAGGAAAATTCAGAGACAAAAAATAGAGTGGTGGTTGTTAAGGGCTGAGGCTGGGGGTGGGGGTGGGGGAGTGGTGGTTTAATGGGTATAAAGTTTCAGTTTGGGAACATGGAAAGAGCTCTGGGGACGGACGGCAGTGATTACACTACAGTGTGAATGTGCTTAATGCCACTTAGCTGTACACCTAAAAATGGTTCAGATGTTAAATTTTATGTTAGGTGTATTTTAACACTTAAAAAAATAGCTACAGGGGCCTCAGGAGTCCCACCACTCTAAAGAGAGGAGCGCTCTTTTAATGGAAAGGATGCCTCTTTTTTAGGTGCCTCTAACAAATCAACTCTCTCATGGGGGTCACATTCTCTGAGTCCTAAAACTGTGGCCAGGAAAAATGCCTAGTTTCTGATCCAAGCACTGTGACAAAAGGCTTGGGATTATCTTTAGATCAGTGGGGCCAGCCTCCACAGTAAGGGCAGAGTCCACTTCCCCTGAACCACATGAGGGAGGGGCTGTGGGGGAGGGAGGAAGAGAGTGGGGTCATCTGAAAGGGTGGACACAAGAAGGGAAGGGAAAATGGAAGCTGGTGGGTGTGACAGAGATGCTTTGGCATTCATTCTCCCTTTTTCCTGGACACATGACCAGACTACATTTCCCAGCATCCTTTGCTGCTTTGTGTGGCTCAGGACTAAGTACTGGCCAGTGGAATGTGAACAGAAAGTCCTGTTTTATATCTAGACCAAAGCCTCAAGGCAGTAGGCCTCCCTCTTCCATGTTCTTTTTACTTTGTCCCACAGCTTCCACCACACAGAGGAGGACAGTTTCTGGGGGATGGCAAAAAACTCAAAGGAAGGAATCTGGGTCTCTACATAACTGCCCTAGAAACGAGGACCACTCACATCACCATTGTTTCATGCAGCAGAAAAAAATTCTCCATCGTTTTTAAGGTGCAGTACAGGTGGACAAATTGTAGTTCACGTCCTGTTTTTAATTTTTTTTATTGCTTTTTATTTTATTTTTGAGAGACAGAGAGAGACAGCTGGAGCAGGGGAGGGTCAGAGAGAGAGGGAGACACAGAATCCGAAACAGGCTCCAGGCTCTGAGCTAGCTGTCAGCACAGAGCCCGACGCGGGGCTCGAACCCACGAACTGTGAGATCTGACCTGAGCCGAAGCCGGATGCTTAACCGACTGAGCCACCCAGGTGCCCCACGTCCTGTTTTTATAAATAAAGTTTTATTGAGACACATCCATGCTCATTTAATTACATATTGTCTAGTGGCTGCTTTCATCCTGCAATGGCAGAGTTGAGTAGTTGCAACAGAGATTGTATGATCCACAACACCTAAACTATTTACTGTTTGAGATTTTAATATTTATTTACCTTGAGAGAAAGAGAGAAAGTGCACACAGGAGAAGGGCAGAGAGAGAGAGAGAAAGAGAGAGAGAGGGAGGGAGGGAGAGTGAGAATCTCAAGCAGGCTCTGCTGTCAGTGCAGAGCTCAACTTGGGGCTCGATCCCATGAGCCGTGAGATCATGACCTGAGCCTAAACCAAGAGTCAGATGCCCACTGACTCAGCCACCCAGGCACCCCACTCTTTGACCCTTTAGAGAAAAAGTTTGCTGGCCCCTGTCCTGCATCATTTTTGGATGTCTTTGCTACAGCAGGGTAGCCTTCCCTTAGCCAGTCCAGGACACGGCCAACACTGCTCACTACCGGGGATCCATGAGAGCATCTTGAATTCAGATGATAAATGATTACCAGTGAGGAGCACCTCCTTATGGTACCACCCGCGTTGGGTGACTGTCAGTCTCAGGGTGGTGATCTAAGCGAAGCTGCACCAGGCAGCAGTGAGAAAATCTCAATACAC
This sequence comes from Suricata suricatta, assembly GCF_006229205.1. NCBI lineage: Eukaryota > Metazoa > Chordata > Mammalia > Carnivora > Herpestidae > Suricata > Suricata suricatta. The sequence goes on along the minus strand of NC_043702.1, from coordinate 139,223,687 downwards.
ATCAGTAGGCCTGGGAGGCCTAAAATACATATTTTATCCTTCGAGGTAGCTTTGACTTCTTTGGCAGAAACTGGACCGACTTTCACATCATGGTGATGAGAAAAGGTATGTGTAGAAATCTGGGTTAACTGGTCCCATACTTACTTCAGTGCTGTTTTGAGCCCCTGATAGATCAGCACCCAGAAAGTGGCCCATCTCACCCAGCCCTTCACATGCTTCTGGACACTGCTTTGGATGCTTCTTCCAAGCTCGTTTCTGCTGCTGCGGCCCTGGCTGTGACTTACCAGGGGTCTGGAGCCCCAGAGCAGAGACAGCTGCTGGTCTTCAGGGTTTCTCACAAGAGAAACCTGCACAGTCTCCTTCGGGAACAATCCTGACCCATTAGTACATCGTCCCTGAAGGGAATTGTCCCCATAGTGATGAAGACCTGAAGGGTCAAGGTCAGGTAGGAACTCAGAGGTGAGAGAGGTGAGGCCAACACCAGCCAACAGCTCAAGCGTGAAGCCCAAGAGCCGTGGAGTCAGATGTGTGATTCGAACCTCAGCCTTAGCATTTGCTAACCTTGCGAATTTAGGCAAATCCCTGAACTTTTCTCTGTTTCACATTGGGCTGGTCGTACCTCCTTCATAAGGTTGTTATAAACTTTACATGACATCTTGCTCTACAAATGTAGCTCTTGGCTCCAGAGTTATATACCTCTGATCACTGCTAGCTTTAAAGACTGCATGAAATAATTTAAATGTGAGCGCCAGGGAGCTCTGTGTAAAGCAAGCTTGCTAGAAGGAAGTGCGTGTCTGTTCCTGACTGTATCAGGATTGTTACTATTCATTCCCCAATAAGCGGCAGAGCAGGGCAGAGGGAAGGAGCGAGAAGGGAGGGAGAACACTGCCCTGTGGCTTCTTTCCACCAAAAGTTACTGGCAAGAGAATGGAAGTTCGCCAGACCTAGAAAAGTAATCTTTGGGCCTGATCTGCACTTGAACCTTGAACACTTGAAATGGTTTACCCTCCTAACCAAGAGTACTGATCTAGCCCAACTAAGCTCTTGAAGAATTCGAGAAGTTGCTCAGAAGGACTTGGCCAAATCTTATCCTTGAGGCTCTATTTCAGCATCGCCTCTGTAGGGAGGGAGGTCTGGGAGAGACCCCTGAGCCTGCCCACATGTTGCCCTCCATGCTCCCATTATAAACTCATCACACATCTATTTTTGCAACTTGTTCGACAAATATTTATTGAGTGCCTGCCCACTGGACTCCCTGCGTGAGGGCAAGGCCTTACCACCACCAGCTCCCTGGTGCCTGCACCTGGCCTGGCCACTGGGCCTGCTGAGCACGCATGACTGTTGTTCAGTGAATGACTGAGGCCCGCAAAGCTTTGCGATTCGAAAGTATAATCACAGTGAACAGGAATTCACTGCTGTGTCCAGGAATGACGTAATGCTGTCTATTTATTTAACAACTGTGTGAAATAGAGATTCCTATCCCGCTTCTCCAGGCGAGGAAATGGAAGCTCCCAGTTCTCACGTTGCCTGACTTCACACAGCTCATGGCTGAGATCTGGGTGGGTCAGCACCATTCACTAGCCACCCACTGCTAATCACTCACTGCTAATCAGCTCTACACTAACCACACTGCCCCTCGCTGGGTGAAGACGTACAAATGATTTCAAGTCTTTGCTTTACTGGCTTAGAAAACTAAAACAGCCGACTCCAATCTTCTATGTTTTCCTGGTGCGGTTGCGAAGGGAGTTCTTAGGACAGCCCCCACCTCCAGGGTCAAGTAAAATCAGGGAATTGTTCACACTGTGGCAAAAGACTATGGAGCAGAGCAACCTAGGTGACCTTCCTGCCTTAGGAAGACCAGATACATGGAGCCGGTCTCCATGGGGAACCCGTAGAGCCAGATGATGGGAGACCTCATGAAGTCCCCTTTGGGGGACAACCTCCCCACTTAGGGGCCCTACAGGCTGGACTTGTGGGGCTTCACTCACCTCCCTTCTGAGAGGCAGAAGCTTAGGCCTATAAGCTTTGCAGCACATGCAATGTCCATACACCGGAAGTCAACGGGCTGCAGCCCCTCCCAGACGCCCAGGTAAGGCCTTGTGCTGTGACTGCGGGGAGACAGGAATGCTAAGAACACCAAAATTGTCCTCCTTTTTCTGCAAGTCAGAAGTTAGCCTTAAAAGAAAAATGCCCCAAGTTTGGCCTCTGTGGGCTAGGGGGTGGGAGGTAGAGGGTGAGGATGGAATTGGAAATCACAGAGATGCAAACAGTCCACCTGACACAGGGAGAGGCGTCCTTCTGCCTTCACCCTCTCTGGTGACTGGAGAGCCAGGACTGCCCTGGGGCAGAACTGGATGGGGTCTTAATTAACACAACTGTCAGAAGTAAAAGCAGAGTTGAGGTTCACCTGGGTTTCTATTGATCTTCGCAGAGGGAGTCAGGGACCTCCAAGCAGGGCAGAGGGTAGGAGAGCTCAGCTGAGTTCTAGAATTTTTGTAAGTTCATGCTTGCTATTTTGGTGATTGTGCGTCTTCTCTCCCAGAGGAAAGCACCCTAAGGAAGGGGGGCTGTGAACCTGTGTTGGAGGCGAAGGTGAGAATCGGTGCTCCACTCCTCAGCCAAAGAGGGGAGTGACGGCTTTCCCCATAGAGTGGGACTTGATTGGGGAAGGTGGGCAGGGGGCACCAGGGGGCTTGCGCCCCCAGAAGAGGCTGGCGTGCCGCAGTGGGAGCTCAGGGCAGGAGGCTGGGGGCCCATAATGACTCCAGAGCCCAGGACAGTGGAGATGGCTGGCTCAGGAAATTCACAGATTTCTCTGTGTGAATCCCTCCACCTCCAGCTAGCGATTCACTAGCGGTGTGACTTGCTTCTGTCTCCACCGAGCATGTTTGAGTCTCAGTTTCCTCATCCGTAAAATGGGATCATCCAGTAATTGTAATGAGCTACCTGATCCAGACAGCCACCGCCGGGGTCTGATGGAGAGTACAGGCCCCATAAATGCTAGTTGTCCTATGGCCCCCCCAATCTCTGTCCCCTGGGCTGCAAGGCTGTCCTCACTCTCTCAGTCCAGGCCCCCCTTAAACCAAACCAAGGTAAGGTCTGCAGCCCACAGTGCAAGCAGAGATGTGCTTCTGAGAAGATCACGGCTGCACGTGCACCTGATCTGTGAGCCTGCTCTCCTGGACAGAGGCTGAAGTCCATGGACTCAGTGACCCAGAAAGCATGGATTACGCCAAGGCTTGGCACCTGGGTGTCCGTTCCTCAGCACCCTCAGGCAGCCTGAGAGGCGATCCTGGGAGATGCCCCCACAGTCATTGCCCAAGGCCTTGGCATTGTGTGGGCACATGATGTGAGCCCAGCTTTTCCCCTGCCAGAATGTGCCAGCCTCCCAGGATTCCTACCTGCCCTGCCTGCCCCCAGACTCAGCCACCTTCCACCTGGACAGGCTGTGTTCCCAACTTCTGTGCCTCCTCACACCCAGAGGGCACAGCTGCTGCAGGGAGCATGGGTTGCTTGGGAAGAAGCTGCCCTGACAGGCCAATGTGGTGAGAGCCCTTGGTCTCTCCCAGGCTCATACCACCCCAAGCCTGGCATCCAGCCCCAAGCTGGCCGCCCGCCTGCCTCTGGCGTCTCATTTGCTTATCGCTGTTTGTTTTGGAGGCTTCTGGGAAGAGGGTCTCCACCTGGGGGAAATCTTTGGCTCTGGGGACTGGTGACACCTGAGACTTTGAACTCTCAAGGAAGCCCAGCACACAGCTGGCCACCTCAGGCTGGGGGGGTGGGCGAGGGGTCAAACTACCTCAGCACATGGCCTGGCGGTGGGCTCCCCTCATGCCTCCCCACAGCAGCCGTCTCTGAAAGAAGACGAACTCTCCCAAGCAGAGGTCATGGGCAGGACCTGATCTAAATGGCCGCCACCTGGGGGTCAGTGCTATGTGGTCTCCTGCTCTAGCTCAAAAGAGAAATTATAAGCATTGTGTATTTCTCTCATATTTGCTTGCATTTGTTTTACTCTAAAAGTAATGACTACAGGCACTAGGATGCCTCAGTAGTTGGAGTGTGCAACTCTTGATCTCGGGGTTGTGAGTTTGAGTCCCACGTTGGGTGTAGAGATTACTTAAAAATAAAATTTTTTTAAAAAGTAACAACTAGAGAAAGGTTTTTCAAGTTGTGAACATGTTCTTGTCATGACCAATTAGCAGAAACCCCAAACACACCTCAGTTTGAGAGACCAGGATAGAAAACTATTTTTTGTAAAATCTCTGCTCAGTAACTTTTAGAAGCACAAATTATCTGGCAATGCCTACTTTTTTTAAACTGTAAAATAGATGTTAAGAAGCCCTATGAAATATGGTAGAATCATAAAAGAAGCAGGTTTGATATAGTGAATTTACAAAAAATAAAGAAAAAACCCTGCAAGTTATTCCCACCACACAGAGATCACCGTTTTAGTGCATATTTTGGTGTTGGAGATACTATACTATATACTACTTTGGGTCATGGCTAACATTCTAATATAAGCATTTCCCCAAATCAATACATTAATGTTTATTGAGTTGATTTAAAATTTTTATAATGTCTATTTATTTTTGAGAGGAGGGTAGAGAATGAGCAGGGGAGGGGCAGAAAGAGAGGGAGAGAGAAAGAATCCTAAACAGGCTCCATGCTGTCAGTACAGAACCCAGTGTAGGGCTCCATCTCACAAACCATGAGATCATGACCTGAGCCCAAATCAAGAGACCGATGCTTAACCAACCAAGCCATCCAGGGGCCCCAATTTTTAATTTTCCATGGCTGCATAGCAGATCACAGTATGGTTCAAAAGAAAGGTGTTTTGTTTTTTTGTTAGCCATTTCCTTTTTGACATTTAGGTTGTTCGTACTTTTTGTTCTTATAAAAAAAGTGTTTCATAACCATCTTTTGCACATAAATCTGAGAAGATACTTAGGATAAACCTCCCATAAGTGAAGCTTCTGGGTCACAGTGTAAGAACATTCTGAGGCTCTTGGCATATCCCACCTCTGTTGACTTCTCCATCTGCTTCCACAAAAAACATTCCCAGCTCAAGATCAGGTATTCGCTTGGACTTCAGCAGTGTTATGATTTTGTCATCATACGTTGGGATTACCACCCATCTGGATTCATCATAGCAGCAACGGTAACACAAGCTAACAGTTGCCAGGTAGGCACTATGAGTCAGACACAAGGCTTAGAACTTTACACTCATTACCTCATGTAACCCCTCATTGTGCTACAAGGTAAGAACTTTATTTCCTTCTTATTATAAAGGAGCAGATTTTGGATTTACCTTGGCACATGGGGATGAGTTAGGGATCTAGTTTTATCATTTACTAAACAATTTCATCCTTCCCACGCTGACGAGATCATCACATTGATCATTGGCTACTGATCTTCCTTTAGATATGGGGTCTGTTCCTGGGCTTTCTCTTCTTTTCCATTGAGCTGCCTTCCTTGCTCCATTCCTCCCTGTTTTTTTTTTAAGTTTATTTATTTTTGAGAAAGACAGAGACAGTGCGAGTTGGGGAGGGGCAGGGAGAGAATCCCAAGCAGGCTTCACGCTGTTAGCACAGGGCCCAAATCCACGAAACCGCAAGATCATGACCTGAGCTGAAACCAAGAGTTAGATGTTCGACCGACTGAGCCACCCAGGTGCCCACATTCCTCCCTGTTTTTACCACTGAAGCCTTCAGTGCATTTAATTTATTTTTGATTAAGTTTTTTATTTTAATTTCAGTATACATCACATGCAGTGTTACCTTAGTTTCAGGTCTACCATAATGTACTTTAATATCTGGGAGTGCAGACCCTCGCTGTTCTTTTCTTCCCAGAGATTTTATTAATTGTTCCACATAAATGTGTCAGATTTTACCAAAACAAACCTCAAATAGTTTTATTAGAATTGCGTCAAACGTATACATTTGGGCAAATAGCTCTTTGCAGTGTTAAGAGTTCTCAATGTGATGTTTTACCATTTATTTAATGCCCCTCGGAGTAGTTTGGTAAAATTTTTGTGAGCACTGTGAGTTTCCTGTTCACCTTACTTCTTAGCATTGCTGTTGAAAGCAGGACATTTTGCACACAGGTCCCCTGGCCTGGTGTCTGCTGCCTGGACAGTCTCGCATTCAAGGGCAGCAAACACCTGAGGGCAGCTAAGTCCCCAGGCTGGCTCAGCCCCTGGCCCGGACGGTGTCCAGCAAACCCCAGAACTTGGCAAGAATGGGCCCTATCAGGCGGGGACAGCTACAGGCTAGGGCACAGAGGGGCTTTGGCCACTTGTTTGAAAGCAGTGATTCTCACTGTTTGCTGTCAGTGTCTGGGGGGAAAGCACCTGCGGACTTACAGAAAAATGCTCTCAACGCTGCCAGCACTTCCAGAGAATTCATGGGCAGCTCCAAACACCCCTAAGGATCGTGACTGCATTAAAAGGATGGCCAGCGACAGACTCCTCCAGGTGGGTGGGGCCGAGAACAGAAGTCTTTGAGTCTGTGTGACCCTAGGTGAGTCAGTTCTCTGTCTGAATCTTTATTTTCTCTGGAACAAAAATATCCGCCCAATCCAGTGATAGGATCATTCACAGATCAACAGAGGTGGTGTTTGTGAAAGTACTTTGAAATCTGCGGCTCAGTAACACAAAGGTAAGAGACCATTAATTCCAGAAAAGGGAATATTATGAGTCCCAGCTCTGACACTTGGTGGAGCCATCTTGGTTTCTTCGAGAGCATTATCGGCTCCTTTGCCTCCACTGGCCCCCGTGAACTTGGCCTTCGCCCTCAGGAAAGGCTGATAAAGGCGTTCACGGCTTTCCTCTTCTGAGGTTACCAGACTGTTATGCTGACCCAGCTAAAACCATGATTAAGTGGCTGGATGTTGGAAAAGAGCGTTGGAGCTCGTGGTTCACAGATACCAGTTTCTGGGTTGTTATAAAAATTAATAATTAATCCTTTCCTGCATGCTGGAGGGGAACAGCCAGGAGCCTTAGTGAAGCCTTGCGCAGAGTTATTGAGAACAGGACAGGCTGACAAGGGCCCAGCGAGTCCTGGCTGCATGACCACGGGCTGGCCCTCCTCTCTGACCTCCAGGGGCCCCCACTATAGAAGGAGGGGCTATACTCCCATGAAAGTGAATTTGCCACTGAAAACATTCTGCAAGATGTAATAATAAATCCAAATCGCTTACTAGAGATTTTAAAGGTCTCCCGAGTTGTCTTCCGGTTCCCAGCAGCTGATGCCACCTGACTTCATGCCCCAGCTTGAACTTCAGGCTGTAGACGTATCAGCCTCCATGTGTGTGTGTGTGTGTGTGTGTGTGTGTTAGGGGTGGGGGCATGTCACCTGGGGAATGTGTTTCTAAAGATAAATGAATGGCTGCTCCCTTCTTCCCAGGATAAATCTGAATGGGGGGAGGGATATGCTGCACCAGTCTTGCATCCGCCCACATCCATATCCCAGACTCCGGGGCAGAGGGCAGAGGATAGGGCAGCAAGGGAAGTAGCAGAAACATTTTGAACACTCCGCTCTCAAAACCACCTTCTGCCAAGGGCTCCCATTTGGAGGACAGAAGGAAAGCCTTGTCCTGCTCGCACCCTCTCCTTGGAGAATGAGACATAGAGGCATGCAATGCCTTTCTGACTTCCCAGTTCCTGGCTCAGTGGCTGGCATACAACAGGAGCTTAATAAAAAAGACTCTTGGACAAATGAACAAGGCCTTCTCCCATGGTTTGCTTAAATCTTTACACCCTTCCCTGCCCCCTCTCCTCTCCTTCTGACTTCTGCTCAAAATTCACCTTCCCAAGATGCCTCCAGTTGAACCCTCACCCCTCTCCAGTTTTGCAGACTCAACGCTGTGTCTCTGTGTCTCTGCTGGTCCCCCCAGGAAGCTGTGTCTGTGCTCATAAACGGCCATACGGGTTATTTAGCGCACAGCGTTAGATTATCTTTGTTTCGCCTGCTACAATAAGAACACATGCACACACTCTGCCCAGATGAGCAGAACTGTAATGAGTCCAGTAATGAATCTAATATTGTTGCAGTATTAGTAGGTAGGCTGCAATAGTGGTAGGGTAGTGAGAGAAACATTCAATAGGCTAACTGATTGACTGGTTTGGGTAAATAGTGAATTCCAAGTTCAAAATTTCACCCTTCCCAGTTCCCTTGGTGATGTGGCAACTAGTCCTCATGCCATTGTTCAGGGCAGGGGTGGGGACAGCTCCTCAGGGGACTCTTGCGTGGCTCTCCATTCTGGGTGGCCCTCTGCCTTGCCCATGAGCGAGCATGGCTCCCCCTAGCCTCCAACTAGTCCCACTACCAGAGTTCTACATGGGGAAGGGGCACAAAGGATCCTCTGCGTTTGCCTTTCCCCTCGGTCTATTCAGCACTCCTCTTCACTCAGAGACTTCAACCTGGGGGCGCCTGGGGGGCTCAGTCAGTTAAGCCTCTGACTTCGACTCAGGTCATGATCTCACATTCGTGGGTTTGAACCCCGCGTCGGGCTCTGTGCTGACAGCTCAGAGCCTGGAGCCTGCTTTGGATTCTATGTCTCCCTCTCTCTACCCCTCCCCTCTCATGCTCTGTCTCTGTCTCAAAAATAAATTTTAAAAAAACATTTTAAAAAAAAAGGACTTCATCCTGGAGCAGGAAGGCCAGCACACATGAGTCTGACCACTCATGTCCCAGATGTTGGCCCGTCTTCCTCCCATAATTCCCTGGCCCACTGAGGCCCTGTTGTCCCTCTCCCCTGCACCACCAGAGTGGCCCTTGGACCCCAGTGTCAGTATCACCAGGGAACATGCTAGAACGGTAGATCTTCAAGCCCCGCCCTGGACCTACCGAACAGGAACCTGCATTTTAACAAGATGCGCAGGTGATTCATGTGCACATCAAGGTGTGAGGAGCAGAACTGCTCACGTCACATTCCGGGTGCTTTTCTGTCCTTGCCTGCTGTTGGGCTCTAGCATCTGGTCCTCTCACCCTGGGTCTCGATATTCCTGGGACCTCAGAGAGTTTAGGAAATCCTTTTCTCAGTGGCCAAAGCCCAATTTCCAGATGCTGCGGGCTCAGAAATCTTGCCTGGGTGCGTTGAACATCACAAGCTGAATCGTGACTGTTTCTTTTCTCTCAGTGCACTTACTGTAAGGACCCTCATCTTCCCCAATGTATATTCCTCAGAACTAGGGGTGGGGAAAGGAAGAAGCAAAGATACAGAACTGTGAAAGAGAAAAACACACCAATGTATTTCAAAAACAACTCTCCCCGTTACAATAGCTTTTGCTGACTTGTGTGTGGGAAATGCCAGCAGTCTGCGCGGAGGGAGGGGAGAAAGCCCTCCAGGTCTCAGTGTTGCACGTGCTGCAGAGATGTCACTTAGGAGGGTGTCCCTCGCACCATAGTGCCCCCTTTGTAAGGGTGGAAAGGAGGGCTGCTCTCCCGGTCGCCCCCAGGCAGTTCCCCACCTCCTGCGCAAGCAGACACCTGCTTAGGTATCTTAGGGGCCTAGAGCAGATAAATAAGCATTTCCCCCTTTTTGCTTTGTCTGCTGGGAAGCTTGAAGTCAAATTTGCGGCCCAAGAACAGTGTGGAGTTACATACGATCCTCACGGGTGACTCATTCCTGCCTCCCACCTTCCCCCTTACTTTTAATACCTGCATTTCACTAAAACCCATCTTTCCTTATAAGCCACTTCAAATCTTTTCTGAAGCCAGGTGGAAGAATTCACAGGCAGCTACAGCTCTACATCCCTGACCACAACTTGTCCCGCCCAATCATCACCAGGATCCCGGACTCTTTTCTCCAGATGAGAAAACGGAAGCTCAGGGAGGTTCAAGACACAAGCAAGGACAGGGCAGCCACTGAGTGCCCACGGCAGGTGTCTCTGCGTTCCGCGCGGCCCCAGCAGGAAGCACCGGACACAGCTCCCCGCTGACGGACGTGGCAGGTGAGCCAACACGGTGCAGAGAGGAAGCAGAGGAGAGATTCCTATTAGATTTGTTCTGGGCCCTAGAACCCTCCACCAGGCATTGTGGGGATTTGCCCAGCAGCCCGAGGCAGGTCGGGAGGTGTGCTCATGCTACGCCCACCGTTTCCCCAGTTAATTGGCCATGAAGGTTCCTGAGGGCAGAGCCACAGCCCGTGATTCCTCGCGTGGAGCAGGCGAACTGCTTTGTGGAGTGTGTGTGTGTGTTTCGGTGGTGCGGAAGTCAGGGGCTGCATCCTCCACATGGCAGGCGCTCCGGCAGGCTGGTGCCGTCAAAGACCAAAGTAAGTCTGTCCTCCTACAGCAGATTTCAGAGGAATGCAGACGATGATGAGGCAGCTCTTTAAGAATGAAGAGACTTTAGGGGTGCCTGGGTGGCTCAGTGGGTTAAGCATCTGACTTCGGCTCAGGTCATGATCTCACGGTTGTGAGTTTGAGCCCCGTGTTGGGCTCTGTGCTGACAGCTCAGAGCCTGGAACCTGCTTTGGATTCTGTGTATCCCTCTCTCTCTGTCCCTCCCCTGCTTACGCTCTGTCTCAATAATAAATAAACATTAAAAAAAGTTTTAAAAATGAAGAGAATGTATATGTCCTAACAAGACAAAATAATTTTTAATTGAAAAAAGCAAATTGAAAAGCAAAATGTGTATAAGGTCCAACTTGTGTGTTTTAAAAACACATATTCAGGGGTGCCTGGGTGGCTCAGTCAGCTGCGCATCTGACTCTTGATTTCGGCTCAGATGTCATGATCTCACCGTTCGTGAGTTTGAGCCCGTTATTGGGTTCTGCATTGACAGTGTGGAGCCTGCTTGGGACTCTCACTCTCTCTCTCTTTCTCTCTCTCTCTCCCTCTCTCTCTGCCCTTCCCCTGCTCACATATGCGCATGTTCTCTCTCAAAGTAAATGGATAAACTTCAAAAAGTAACTAAAATGATCAATTAAAAATATACACATATTCAGATACATACCTGCAGAGATACACACACAGCACAGACCCTCATACACAGGCGTCCCACCTCAATGCCCCCTACCACACACACACACACACACACACACACACACACACACACACACGCCTGCACATTGTTAATTCTCTCTCTCTGGAAAGAGAGAGAGAAAGTAAGGTTACGGATGATGGAACTTTTACTGCTTAAATTTTACTACATATACTTTTATACTGCGAGAATTTTTTCACTGATGTTATCACTTCATAATTTAAGGAAAGACTGATTTTTTCCCAATATAAAGAATAAAGTCGGTCACTGTGAACATTTCCTAGGAATGTGTGACTAAGATTACAGAACACCTCATTGCATCAAAAGGGCCAGTGTGTTGCTTCAGAGAAAGTTGGAGCGGGGTCGGGGGACGGGGGGTAATTTGCTTCCTGGCTGGGGGGTCATAGGAGTCCAGAGCCGGGCAGCCTGGGATGTCTGGGGTGTCAGCCGCTCAGCGGAGCTGCTGTGGTTGTGGCAGGAGACATGCAGGAGAGGAGCCTCGGTGAAATAAGCAAGGGCGCCCCTACCGGTCCCTCTGATTATGGCGTGGAGCCCAACCTTTTAGATGTAGGCGGCTCGAGCAGCTGCCCTGGGCTCCTCGTGGGGGTGCGGGAGGGGCAAAGTGAGCGAGGGTTCTCACACACCCAGACCCCGTAAGCTGACCACCATCAGCACGCAGATCCCTTTGGGAGCGCTCCTGTCTTCACCCTCCTTGCTGTGAAAACCATCCATCCAATGTGGATCCCTATTTCCCAGCCATCAAGTCCCAACGAGCAATAATCCTGTCTTCCTGGGACATATAAAGTCTCCTCATTCTTTTTTAAACAGCTGCCTTGTGTCACCTTTTACATTCACCCTCAGGTCATTGCAGGGGGCAGACGTACCTCCAGTCTTTGAGGGAACCAGCTTGTCTAGAGGAATGGGCTTGGTGCCGGAAGGAGGAAGGTCACCTGGAAACATAAAACCCCTCAGGGGAGGACGGTCCTGAGTGCAGTGGTCCTGCAGAGGAAGCTGGGCACTGCATGTGTACTGGGGCATCTAGGCTGCGACTTTGAGGCAACGGAGAGCCACAAGGTGAGGATGGAAGATGCTGGGGGAAGGGGATCAGTCAACTAGTCTAAAGCCATTTGGCCTGGGGTCCTACTGGGGTCACTTGCAAACCGCATCTCAGCCTCCCTCCCTAACATTAGCCCATGTGTCCTAGCACACAGATCTGGAAGACCACTGGACCCTGACCGTGCCAGCTCCACTCCCACCCCTCCTCGGTCGTGCAAATGTCTTGGGGAAAGCCAAGGACTATGACCATCCACCCATCGTCATGGGAAATGAGATGGTTTGGGAACAAAATCAACTCTTCGCTGTCTTGTGCAGACAGGCAGTGGAAGACTATAGTCAAGAGCGCAAACTTTGGAGTCAAAAACATCAGTTCAGAAACTAGCTATGGCTCTTCCCCGCTGTGATCTCTGAGCATAGGTTTCCCCATGTAAAGTGTGACGCTCATGATGCCAATTTCTCATGTGGTGTTGGGAGGATTGAATGCAATAAAAGGAATAAAGCATTTAGCCAGCATCTGTCTCCTAGTCTCTCAGTAACAACCGATTGCAAAGGCTGAATGGCAAAGTGGGACGTCTGGTCTAACAGGACAATGGCGCCACCTTGTGGTTGCTCTCTCGAAACAGCCACTTAATCTCCCTCGAATCCAATGACTCCTTTTTCCAAAGCCTGTTGAGCAGGCTGGGCTCCGTAAAATTCATAGTTTAGTTATGTAAAGTCTGTAATCGTGAGTATGGGATTGGTGTCCACCAAAACAACTTAGAAGGGTCTTAGAAGGAGATGCTGGAGAAACATGACTTGGGAGGACTCCCCACTTCCTGCCATCAGAATGTTCCGAACTTTAGAGATGAACAGGAAGCAAGGTTTTTTGTGTGTTTTTAAAAAATGTTTTATTTATTTTTGAGAGAGACACACACACAGACCATGAGTGGAGGAGGGGCAGAGAGAGAGGGAGACACAGAGTCCGAAGCAGGCCCCAGGCTCAGTGCTGTCAGCACAGAGCCTGATGTGGGGCTCGAACCCACAAACCGTGAGATCATGACCTGAGTCCAAGTCGGACACTTAACTGACTGAGCCACTCAGGCGCCCCAGGAAGCATGGTTTTATTAGCTTTAGAGTGGGAGAGGGGACACATAGCAGGTTAAAACATCTGTGCTTAATTTCTGAGTGTCCACCTATTTACAAGTTCTGTCCTATTGCCATTCCCCATTGTGCTCCCCTTCCCCTGCCCTATGTGTCCTTCCCTTTTCCCCCTACCTCCCTCAAACCTCGCCTTTCCTTTTCTCCTCCAACTCCTCCCAAACCCTAACCTACCACAGCCTCCCCCTTTCCTTGAAGGGAATCTCCACGAAGGCAAGGATTTCAGTATTTCTTCATTGTTGTATCTTCAGCACCTTAAACAGTGTCTGCCCCATGGTAGGTGCCCAATGATTGTTTGTTGATTGAATGAAGAAATGAAGATGGAGGTAGAGTCTGAGAAGGGGAAGACCAGTTACTGATTTCAAAATGGAAAGATTTTTTTCCCTCCTAAGGTAGGAGAGGAGTTTCCTGAAGAAAGGGCTGTTTTCATGAGTGTGACCAGTGCAGTGCGCACACACACACACACACACACACACAGGCCCCACAGGTGGCATAGCCTGGTTTGCAGAAACGCCCAGCACCTAGGGTTTGATGCTCTGTGCTTGCAGAGCTAATAATCGCATCTTTGAATGGACGTTTTGTGAGTCTGATGGGACAATAAGCACATATGTGGGGGCTCAGAGCCTCCGTTCATGCAGGCTCCGCCTCCCACTACCAGCTCCCCGGCCCCTGGGAACACCAGGCCCCAGCCGGCTTCCCCTCCCTGCCTGTGCCCCACAACCGCTGCCACACTCTGCTCCCAGAAAGGGCCCGCACGTGTGCAAGGGAGAGGTCAGGATCAGGGGCCTGTGCCAGAGGCATCTCCCCGCAATGCCCTTCTCAGGCTGGCAGCCCCATGGCATGCCTGGTGGGCAACCAGCTGGTGGCCTTGACAGGGGCCATCCAGGAACCCATACCCAGGTACAAAGAAAATCCCAGCTTGGAGGTACAAAGATCCTCAGGAGTGACCTGTCTGCCGTATACTGGGGCAGTGGCCTGAGGGGGAGACGCCTGGCTGGGCACAGACCCCTGATCCAGGTCCAGAGGCTGGAGGAACAAGGAACTTGGCAGGCACCAGCCAGGGGTCCCCCGATGCCAGTGACAGGGATCTGTGTGGGTCTCTTATGGTCAGCCTGGGACGCCCTCGTGGAGGACTCACAAAATGCAAGTCATAGGCCAGTGATTCCACACTGCTGCGGAATGTGCTATTTGCATTTAAAACTGCCATGGTGCCATATAAAAGAGGAGTAGGAATGCTCATAATGATTTAAAAGTTTGTCTTAGAACATTAAGTGGCAAATAACACAATAGAGAGAGAGAAGGCTTGGGAGAGAGGACAAGTCTTTTTCTGTACTTCTAATGGTATCTGTTTCCTGTTTTTTGAACAAAGAGCCCTACATTTTTATTTTGCACTGGGCCCTGCAAATTACATTCAACATTTTTATCAAAGTGGCCCTGTTGGGGTTCATCTGTGGGGACACCCTAAAGTCATGGAGATCAGCTTCTGATTGTTTCGATAATATCATTTGTCTTTGCTGGAATTGCATTATCAACTGTGTGATAAACCTGCAATAAAATAGCTAATATCATACAGGAATGGTTTCTTCCTGTTTATTATTAACCCTTCATAATTCGGTCCTATTTCTTCAAGCCAAAGAAGATTGGCATCGCTAGGAAAACATCACATGCAAAATGTGGCGGGCACAGCAAACACTGCTAATTCATATTAAACATCAGACGCGTAAATAAACAAACAAAAAGATCCATCCGAACTCAAGTAAGTTTCCTTCCAGGGTGGGGGGTGTTTCGCCAAGTTTTGGCCTGGATCAGAGTTCTGGGGCGAGCACTACTGACCTCTTGTGGCGGCGCCATCTGCGCCCCGCAGGACGCCCACTCGATGCAGGCAGTGCCCTTCCCACGCTCATTACAGCTCATGTGTCCACACATTGCCAAGGGTCCCCCGGCGGGGGGGTGGGGGGGGAAATCACCCCTCCTTAAGGACTGCCGGCTTAGACCGACTAAAGAGATGGGGAGTGAAGGACCTCACAGAGTAAAATCCAGGGAGCGTGAGACCGGCTCGCTGGACTTCTGCCAGTGCCCAAGGATCGTAAACAGACTCCCTCAGCTAAGAGATCAACAAATGCAAGAAACACAAATATAGGAAAACTAAAAATTATTTTATTTAGCGAGAAGCAGATGCATAAGCGATATCCAGTCCATAGACCCTTAAACAGGATAAAAAGGAAGACGACGAACATCATGGTGATGAATTTCACGAAAGGGGACAGATTCGCACTGCAGACCAATGGGACACTTACAAGGGAGAGGGCTAACCACTGGCGCCCAATCTGTCCACTTACGTTTTCTAAGCTGAGGAACACACAGAACCTGGAATTTTGGCACAACCATCGTTAGCACATCACCCAGTCGTCCAACACCACTCCTGACTAAGCACTTTTCCCCTAACATTATTTTCCCCTAGTCTTCACCTTCCAGTAGTAATCTCACACAGCAACAAAACCCCAACCAACAAAAATGTCATTCTTTCTTTAAATGTTCTTTGAAAGAAAGAAAGAAAAATGAAAGGTGTGGGCATTTTGTACAATTGTTGTAGAATCACCGAAGTGATTCCAAAACGTCTGGCTCACTGTACAAAATGGCGCGGCTCGCGGGACCAAGGGCGTGAGCCACGGCGGTGAGCACCAGGCTCCCACGGGGCGGCGGCGCTCAACACTGGCGCCAGCTCTGGGGCTCTCTGCCGGGCTAGCGCATGCCCAGAATCTGCCTGCTTTTCAGCTGGTAGTTTTTTTCAATATCTGACAAGGCTTGAAGGCGGAGCTGGGCAGCTTGGAGCCTTTTCTTCAGGTCTTTGCACTTGGACTTCGAGGTGAGCAGACTCTCAGAATTCTCACTCGTCGTGACATTCTCTTTACTTTCCTCACTGAAATGAACTTTCTTCTTAACAATCGATGGAAGATCAAAAAGTTCTTTAGAAAGAAAACAGAAAAAGAGTAAGTTCAGCTCCTCCCACTTGGCAGACTTCTCAAACACATTTATTCTTTTTTTTTCCTTTTTAGATGTTTTATTTTTGAGAGAGAGAGAGAGAGAGGAAACGCACCAGCATGAGGGGGTAAGGGCAAAGAGAGAGAGAGAGAGAGAGCGAGAGAGAGAGAGAGAGAATCCCAAGCAGGCTCCACATGGTCAGCACACAGCTTGACATGGGGCTCGAACTCAGGAACTGTGCGATTGTGACCTGAGCCAAAATCAAGAGTTGGCTGCTTAACCAACTGAGCCACCCAAGTGCCCCAAAAGACATTTATTATTTCAGCTCACATCTGAAATCTGGGGACCTGTGTTATTTTCTCTGGGTGGGAGATGAGAGACTTCAACTCTTCTCTCAAGGTTAAAATGCATTGAGGATTATGGGCCACAATATAAAACTTTTGGAAATCAATGTGATTTATTTCTATTCTTGAAAAACAATTTATTTCCATTCTACCTAGAACACATAACTGCCAGAAGAGTAAGAAGCAGCAGCTCTTTCTTGCAGACAGCACCAGTAGTTTGGGTTAAATATTTAAGAACACTCGCTTCAAACCAGCTTAACTGGTCAGAGACTGGTTTCAAAAAGGACCCAAGCAAAGTCAGCATGGAAGAGGTCATTCAAGTTGATGGTGTAATGAAATATGTGAATTGTAGTTTTTACATGACGAAAACTTTGCTGGAAGTGGCTACACTATGGGCTACTGACTGAACTATGTGGGGGTTGGTGTCTTGCAGTTTTGAACTCCAGAAACTTTTTATTTTTTCCTTTGTGTTCATTTGAAGGAAATATGTTCAAACATTTACTGAGCTCACTGCACAGGACACTGTGGACGGGACAAAGGCCCCACGCAAGGAGGGGGAGGTGGACCGCACACAAGTCAACAAGCGCGTGTGGAGAGTGTCTGCGGTGACACGTGGGGAAGAGCAGCACTGCAGAAGGGAGACCGAAGTGCTGGGCGTTCACTTGTAGGAATCAAAGCTGCATCATAAGGGGACTTTTGCGTGGAGACCTGAGGAAGAAGCCATGTGGCTCTCAGGAGGGGGACACGCTGGGCCAAACAAACGGAAGGCCCCGGAAGAGGAGCCGGGTGCACAGAGGAATGCTGCCTTTCATACAGTGTTCCTGCTGCAAAACAAACCTAATGCTTTTAGACTTAACTCCACCGTTGCAAAGATATCCACCGTATTGTCACCAATACCTATGTGTTCATAAGCCAACCACGTAAGCTGTGAATCCTACTGGTGGGATAGCTCTATAAGAAGGAAGTGTTTAGGGAAAGAATTAGTATTTCACGAAGTAGAAGAAAATGAGTTAGCATTTCATTAAATAGACTAAGGGCTTTTAAAGAGATGCTGCACATCACACTTTCCTCTGTGAAGTTTCCAGCCCAAGGTGGGGGACAGGATACTTCCCGCCTCAGGCACGGGCTCCACCTGCTGTGCAGTTTACGACTCTGGCATGCTCGGTGCTTTCAGTGCTCAGGCCCACAAAGGATCTGATCTCCTGGTCCTGGGGGGTCTTGACTTCTAAAGCTCCCCGTAACCGAAGCATCTGCCCCAGTGAGCACCGAGGGGACCCCCGGATGTTTAGACACCCCGCACTGAACCACGTCATCCTGCTCCAGCTCTTGGCAGCCTTCGTCCACAGGGTCTCGGGGCAAGATGTAAATCAAGTCCTTCCCTGGGGGAGCACGGCCAGCGGGGCCTTCGTTAACCCTGGACAACAGGTCTGACGCACGGAACTCAGCCGGTTAAAAATCTCTCCTCACTCTACCACACTGATTATAATTTCGGCCTAATTTGTCTTTTGGAGGAGTATAAACAAAAAAACTGGAATAAATATAAAAATATTGAAATGGTTGGTAGCAATATTGAGTAAAAGAAGTTATTTCAAAAGAGATAAAGTCCAAGTTTTACATAATTTTATGTAATTCTTGTTTCTTTTTTTTTTTTTAACATTTACTTTTTAAGAGACAGTGAGACAGAGCATGAGCGGGGAAGGTCAGAAAGAGAAGGAGACACAGAATCGAAAGCAGGCTCCAGGCTCTGGGCTAGCTGTCAGAGCCCGACGCGGGGCTCAAACCCACAAACTGTGAGATCATAACCTGAGCCAAAGTCAGACACTTAACCGACTGAGCCACTCAGGCGCCCCTATGTAATTCTTGTTTCATTTACTTCCCTCACTTACCACTATAATGTTATTATAACCATCAAACTAACTTGAGCAGGGTGTTTTTGTCTGTGTCATTTACAAAATGCTGTCATGCTCACTGAAGTGACCAGATTCTCTCTCAATTTATTCCAGAAGGAAATGACAGCCTTCACAAACACTGTCTGTCCGACATGGCAGGGGGGAGCCATAAGAACTCTGCCTGAGTTTCACTGGAAAATTTGGATACTCAGTTTATAAACCCAACAAAAACACTTTAAAAAATAATTTATGTCACACAGAAATTTAGAGAAAACGCTTTGCATTTTCCATAATCTTCAAGAGCAGGTGAAATTAGATGTAGGGTTTCTGTGAAATGGAGAAGGCCCATGAGAGGGAGCTCACTGGTCCACCCACCAGCACTTCTCACTGGAGCACAGCGACGGGACAGGCCCGCGATGGCAGAGCCCTGGGAAGGCTGCCTGCCTACAAACTGTCTGCTCTAAATAACCAGGGAAACGCAAAGAGCGCACGTAGAGATCCACCAACTGAATTTTGACAAGTACGTGTTTCAATTACTTTTAATGTTCACGTATTTATATTTTGAGAGAGAGAGCAAGCGGGGGAGGGGCAGAGGGAGAGAATCCCAAGAAGGCTCCGCATTGTCAGTGCAGAGCCCAACACAGGGCTCGGTCTCATAAGCTGTGAGACCATGACCTGAGCCAAAATCAAGAACTGGACACTTAACCAACTGAGCCACCCAGGCGCCCCCAAATACATGTTTCAATTTGCAGGGAATCTTAGCAAGGACCCAAAAGTGATGGCCTATTCTACAGTTGGTTTATCACACCTTATAAGCTATTCCTTTTTTTAAAGTTTACTTATTTTGAGAGAGCGGAAAAGGATAGCATGAACGGGGGACAGAGAGAGAGAGAATCCCAAGCTCCCAAGCAGGTTCCACGTTGTCAGCACAGAGGCCAACATGGGGCTTGAACCCCTGAACCATGAGAGTCAACACTTAACCAACTGAGCCACCCAGGCGCCCCTAAGCCATACTTTCTGTAAAGGATGCGGCACACATTACCTGCCCGTGTGGCTAGAGTAAAATGCCGGGATTTTTGCTGGTAAGGGAAGAGAACTGTATAGTAATTTTGATAATATACCCAGAGAACAATCTGAAATGCACAACAGTTTTTTAAGTGTCCTAGCTTTAAAAAACAAGTACCAAAAACGAAACATGTAGTTTCATGAGGTAAATAAAATTGAAGATGAAATCATGATGATTCATTGCCTCAAGTCTATGAACCCATTAAGTAAATCATTGCTGTAACAGAATTATTTCTATTGCAATGCATATATTCAATAAACTCCATCTTAAAATATGAGACTGCATAAATTGAAAGGGCCACCAAAGCCCCATGGCAGCGAGACAGGTGCCATTGCTTCATCTGTGGTGGCAGCTTCTGTTTGCGGGGCGAATTCTCATACCTGGATCCACCGCCAGACACAGGAACTTCCGCTCCTTCATCACGCTGTAATTCTTCAACAGATTTTCTGCCCTCGCCAGCTTGTCCTCTGCCAGTCTCTCCCGGACACAGAGCTCACGCTCCTTCTCTTTAGAAAGGCAAGGGAATAGGAAGATATCAACGAGTGGCCATGGGTTTAGGAGCATTCACATTCGGTAATCCTACCGCTTCTCCCCATCACAAAGACTAGCACGCCGGCCTGGCCCTGCGAAGGGGTCCCGGCCAACCTAGTGCGCTAGGTTTTGGTTCAGCATCTTAGTGTGTTGTGTGTCATCTTAGGCTTTCTCCTAAGGACTGGTTTAGGCACAAATACAAGGTCAGCATCCCCCTTTGGTCATGTTGTCTGGGAGGAGCTCATTTGGGAAAATACACAACGAAAGCCATCTCTGTTCTGCACTGAAAACAGGCAATAGTCTGCTTTCCGGCATTACCTAGCCTCACAGAACAAACCCTCCTTTTTCTGGGTCAATGACAGCACCCAAATGGAAGCAGAAAAATACCACAACTCAGGAGCTACTTCTTTAGATCAGTAACAAAGGCTATTTTTTTTAATCCAGGGCCCAGAATTCAGAAAGTTCAAATTTCAGTGGCTATATGAAACTACAAACCATTGGGAAAGGTTTTAGTAAAAGTTTTTGTTTGTTTTATAAATTCTTTTGAAGAAGCATCAAAAGAAGGTTTCTGGGTAAGTGTCGGTTACACTCCTACAGAAAGCACATCTCACAGCACTACACGATTGTCATCAGGAAGTAAAACCATGAGTGCGCGCACGGGATGCTTTGTACGTTCATTTAAATAGAAAGGCATCTATCGCCTGCATTGTGCATAAAGCCGCAGAAGCAAAACCAAGCGAGCCACGAGGGTGGCAGGAGCTGGTCAGGACTCCATCTCTTGT
The DNA here is from genome assembly GCF_006229205.1 of Suricata suricatta. Taxonomy (NCBI): domain Eukaryota; kingdom Metazoa; phylum Chordata; class Mammalia; order Carnivora; family Herpestidae; genus Suricata; species Suricata suricatta. Next base: position 139,202,915 of record NC_043702.1, on the reverse strand, counting down.
CCCTGAACGTGAACATGAAGAGCCTCACCGCTGTTGCCGCCTTGCTTAATCCACATCCTGAGTAGCAGCTCTTACTTTTTAGCGGAACAGACAGATTTTCAACATCAAAAACTGAGGAGTACCTAGTCGGTTAATACTCAGACTACTTACAACCTAGAACGTCTTCTCCCACACGCTTCACTGCACTGCCCGACCTCGTCCAGTCCCCCACGCAGTAGGGTTTTACGCTGGGCGTGGCCAGCCGTATCCCGGGAGAAGGGATGGTTTTCATCACAGAGGGCAGCAAACACTAAAACCCTCTTTTCCAGTGGAATAAATACATAAGGAAGAGAAAGAAAACGTAGCTCCACAGCCTCTAAGAGAGAGAGGCTCAACTCGGAATTGCCAGTGAACTTCATTTACTATTTTACGATACATATTTTGAGGCCTCAAGTACTTAGGAGAATGTTCTAATAGGACACCCACGTATCAAATACTCTGCTCAGAGAGACTCCACACACAACAGAAGAGCCCTCTGTGGCGCTCTCTTGCTCTGCCCCCATTCAGACTTACGCTCCAGCCGTTCTTCTCGTGCCTTGAGGGCTCGCTCTCGCTCCTGTAACTGCATTTCCTTCAGTTTCAGCTCTCCCAAGACGGGGCTGGAATCCTGTAACTTCTCCGGTTCCACTCGCCGCCCTCTTTTCTCAAGATTTCTTCTTTGCTCTTCTGCAACTAGGTCTGCTATCAAAGGATTCTCAAGAATTTCCTCAACAGAAGGCCGATGGTAATCCTGGGAGGAACAACGTTCGGTGTTGCAGTCAGATTTCAGAACAGAATACTCACCCGAAAAAAGCAGGTGCCTTAAAGACAGCACACATTTCCAAGATAGAAGAAAGGACTTTATGGATGGATCTTAAATGCCTAGAAAGGTTAAGTTCACACATGGCTTTAACCCATGAAGTTCTGGGTCCACAAGGTAATGCAGGTGTTAACCAACCTTTGTTTCCCCTTAACCGGTCCATCCCTGAGCTGGTGCTTGGTGGCACTGCCAGGTCTGCTTTAGGACAAGCACTGCCCTTGGATTTCAAAACTAGCTTTAAGCAAGACCCTCTCTTACCAACCTTCAGCCCTATTATTTCACCATTACCCTTCTCTGTAATTCCACAGCATTTAACTCCTGCCCTTACATCAACCTGACCCTAGGACATCTTCATCCCCATCCCAGGACCAGGTTTTTTCCACATAATCTCTTTATTTATTGCCCCTCCCCCACTCTAATCTGGTCTCTCATCTCTCGGCTGGAGAGGCTGGGTAATGAAGTCTTATTTGTGGCCCTGTCCTTTACCACCTGCCGCTCTGAGTAGGCAAGGGAACTGAGGATTTGGAGCTTTTCTGCAATCCTGCTTTGCTAGCAACCATCTGTTAGCGTGGCAGACAGAGGGAGGGGGCACGAAGAACGCACAGAAGGCAGGCCAACAAGGATGCACAATTTGCCAAATTTCCATGTTTTCGCTTCCATTAACAGAGTAGATTTAGCTGAGGAACGGCAGCTAACACTTCTTCAGTCACACTCCTTCAAGAGAGAAACTGAGAGACAGAAGGAGACAATGTATGTAATCTTACACTCTTTACCTTTAAATTTAACATCTTTGTAATAATGTCATTCAATTCATCAGAGTAACGATATGGAATTCGCCTGAATTTGCCTTCTCTAATCTTCCCAGCTAGTTCTTTCTGGTTGAAAGCTGTAAAGGGAGGCCTGGAGAAAAAAATTTTTTAGTGTAGAAATGAAAATATATAATAGGAGCCAAATCAAAAGCACAGTTTCAGCTCCAGTTTGTGTTCATGTTTCTCCTGGGATCGTCTTCCCCAGCTAAGGTGCCCAACCTTGGCATTGCTGACACTCAGGGTCATGTTTGTCAGGGAGGTTGTCCTGTGCATGTGGTATGTTTTGTGGCATCGCTGGCCTCTGTTCACAAGATGCCGGAGCTCTCCCAAGCTGTGACACCCCAAAATGTCTTCAGACGTTGTCACATGTCCCCTGGGAGGCAAAATTGTTCCCCACTCCCTGGCTGAGACCCACTGCTCTACAGAATAGTTTAGAAGCAAAAAAAAAAAAAAAAAAAAAAAAGGCAAAGAATGGGAGCTCTTTCTAGTTCTCCAGATCCCCAGACCTCTCCCCCGGATGTTTGCTTCATTTCTTCCACAAGCCTGGCCTGTGTGCTCTCCCCGTGAACTAAGCATCAGTCTGGCAAGGGAGGCATCTTACCAGGTTAAAACTGTGACCCGGCCTCAGGGCTTATATTATTAATTTGCAAATAATTTTTCAACCTGTCCGTCTATCTTCCTTTTAACCCAACGTATGATTCTTTCAGGCTCGAATATGCATGGATGCTCAAAAAGCTGGACCCCGTGAAAGGGGATGAACCTCTGGGAGGGCACACGTCACCCCAGAAGGCTGTTTTCCTCAGACTTACATTAACGCACACAATTCATACAGCAAACAACCCAGCGACCAGATATCTGATTTCTCGTTGTAGGACGTGCAATTCACCTGCTCCTAAAGGGCGAGAAAAAGGTAAAAGCATAGGAGGGGTTAAGAGTTTGTTTTGTCTTAAAACTTACGAAATAACCTGAAACAAAAATGGAATCTTAGCATTCGGTAATATTGATCCGGAGAAGAAAAAAGGAAAACATTTTGTGTTACAAATGTTAGATCCGTAACATATAGCATATGTCAGTTCTCATATCACAGTGACAAAGGTGGGACTTTATATGTTATCTTCAAATTTATAATGGAAAAAAGGCAATGATCTTATCCTGACATACTTTGTCACAAATAATTCATTCACTTATTTTTCATTCACAAATGTTACCGTGTTACAAAAGATCAGGTGCCGATAATTCAAAGGTGAATATGAGACCTCTACCCTCAAGGCATTCATGATGTAGAAACTCCATTTTGAACAAACCAGAGCAAAACAAAACAAAACCAAGAACCAGAGAAATTTTCAAAATAACCGACACCTATATCTGGAGCACATTTAAATGGATATAGACATATTGGCTAATTATCCACTTATAGGTTTTTCTCTTAGTCCACAATATAAATCACTGTATTAACTGATATTCTCATTTCCTATTTTAATTATTTTCCTTTCTTTCACACTTACAGTAGTAGTCTACCACAGTTCTTATTCTCAACATTGGGCACAGAGGTAGTACCAAAACCTTCAGGAAACTTCTTTGGTGTTCTAAACTCCAACAGGTGGGCCTGATACCACTTCCTGACAATCAATGCCTTAGGGAAGGCTGACCAATCTAATTACAAGGGCAGGAGGGGAAAGGAACAAAAGAATTACACAGGTTTCAAATTTTTCAAGAACCACTTCTGGGTAATTTTCCTTTATGTTAACGGCTTTCTCTTGGGAATCTGATCCAGGGTGAAAATGACGCTCTTCTAGTAATGTCTAATCTTAGTCAAAAACAACCCGTTAGTGACAGCACTTACTGCCTCAAGCTTTTAACGGACATCAGGGAATATCTAGAGTCATAAACAGTTCATACCTTTTGACCTAGTTCATACCCTTCTGAGAGCTTCCTTCCAAAAAGGAAGAAAGAATAATGCATTCAAAGGTGTGCAGAGCAGTGCTCCTAAGAACGTAACAAATTCTGGAAACAAAATATCCAGCAACAGAGAGAACGGGAGAAGTAAAGTGGGGCCACTGCAGCCCCAGGGTAGGAAAAAGAACAAGTAGGAGGGGCTACCATTGCAAAAACGCATTATCTGAAGGAAGCCCTGAATCTCCACGCACAAGAATCATCTAGACAGTCTATTGAAAGGTAGTATTCAAAATAAAAAGTGGAAGGGAAAAAAAAAAAAAGCACAAAGTTCAAAGTTCAAGAACTGGTCCAGAGACCCAGAGATTCAGAGTCCTTGGGATCTGGGTGTGGGGCCCAGGGCTCTGCATCTTGAACAAACACTCTAAATGAGTCCCAGGTGGTAATATAGGGCCCATGGCACTTTGGAGAACGTTGCTCTTAAGAACAGAGACAAAACCTATTTTATCTTTGTAATCCCAGAACTTGGCACATGGTAGCCATTCAATAAAAGCTTCACTTTAATTGCTGATACAGAGGAGTTTGTCTGGTGGTCCATTTGGAAAAAATACAAATTTTAAATGCACTGTAGTAATTCTTGACTTTTGTATATTACTAAGCAAACAAATAAACAGAAACGTCAATTTCCCTCCACTGAATGCTTAGCATTAGGATGTTTAAAAAGTTTCTAGGTTCTGAAATACTTACAGGAGACATGTAATAGGGTGTACCAACAAATGTTTTTGCAAAACTCGTATCGTGGTTTAATATTCTAGCTAGCCCAAAGTCGCCAAGCTTAACGTTTCGCTTGCCATCCAGGAAAACATTGGCTGGTTTCAGATCCCGATGCAGCACGGTATGGCCACCATCGCTCCGTCTGTGACATTCCTTTAGGGCCAGAGTCAACTGAGCCATCACTCGAAGAACAAATTCTTCATCTAAGTATTGCCTGAAACCAAAGCAGTTATTCAGCATATAACTTCGGGATAACAACATTAAAAAGATGGGACAATGTGAAGTATCTAGTTTTCAAAGTGTAAAAATAGGGGAATAAATTGTTATTTTCAAGATGAGGTATGGGTGTTGACTCAGCAGGGATTTTTCTAAGGGGCTGTGGACTCATGGGACAAATACAAGAACAGTCTTCCACGTTACTGACGACGACTTCCCCAATCCTAAACTAGGATGCCTCACAGAAGTGAAAGTTGGCCATTTTCAGCTTACGTTTAAAAGATGAATTTACCTTTCCTTGGTTCCCTTTGTAATTACACTAGCCAGGTCCCCTCCTTCGCAATATTCCATTACAATGTACAGTGTTGTGTTGGTTCGGTCAATAATTCGATCATAGTAACGGACGATGTTTGGATGTTTCAGTTCACGGAGTAAATTCACTTCGGAAACAAGCATCTGTTTCTCGGCTTCTGTCATGGAGCCATAGTCAAGTTCTTTCCAAACTAATATCTGAATTAAGAATTTCCAAGGTACAAACTCATTACATATCAAAGACAAAGAATAAAAGTTCCAAAACAAAACTTTTAAAAGTTATTCTCTGCTAAATAGATCACAGTGGTCATTACCATCTTATTTAGTTCAATGAACTTAAGAACCCCTGAGTTTATTTCCATAATCTTTCCCTAGTTTTCAAGGGGTAAATGATGCAATGGGAAAGAGGAAGAGTCACATTAAGCCTCCTCCAACGCCCTACCCTCAGTTGTTTTGTGCCACGGTGGCAAAAGGTATTGGGTCAAAGCTGGGGCAGAGGCAGTCAAAGTCCCTGATCATTCCAACTGTCCAACAGTCAAACTTTTCCAGGGTGAGAGACCTTAGTAAAGATCCCTCCATCAGCAGCCGGGCAGTTGGCTCTCCACTGTTTCTTCCTGTATAAGATCTACTTACACACACTGGAAAATAAAAATCAAATAATCCAAATAATGGGTATTTTAAGTGAGTTCTGACTGCAAGACAAAATCTCCAGGTTCTGGGGGTCCTGCCTTTTTACCATGTCAGAGAGGGCTACTCTTCTCCGAACAGAGCTCGAGACTCAGCCAGCCACCTGTCACTAAAGGCGCGGGGGAGGGGGGGTTAGCAAGTCAAAGCAGGAAAAGGGAGGAAAGAGAGGAGGAAGAAAAAAACAGAGATAGATACATTGATACATCTCAAAACACGCAGTCTCCCAGCCCTTGAGCGACCCAGGACAGACAACAGACCTGGAAGAGAAGGGCTCTCCCAGGCATTCCGCCTTGGAGACCCACAGCCCCAGGCCTCTGACTCATCCGCCACCCCGGGGCCAACGGCTCTCGCCGCAGGCGGGTGCAACCGCAGCAGGGGCGGAGACAGGGAGGCTGCCCGCGCTCACCTTGCCATCGCTCTTCCTCCGGATCTTCTGGCAGCGGCCGTAGGAGCCCGTGCCAATGGTGCTCAGCACCTCGTAGTCTTCCGCCCGCGTCGGCATGGCCTGGCCGGCCCGGCGGGACCTCTCCCGCAGGTCTCTCCGCCGACTCGGAGACCCGACCAAGCCACACAACCTATCTAGCCACTCCAGCCTCCAGCCTGGTTTAACCGACGCGGGCCCTGACCAGGCAGCCGATTGGCCCACGGCGAGCTCGCTTCGCCTGATTGGCTAAAAGAACACAACAACCTAGGCATCTTGGGAAAAGCTTTTCGCAAGGCAACGGCTGTCGGCGTCCGCTATCCCCATTTTAGGGAGAAAGAGGCGAAGCTAAACCGGAGGCAGGGTGTGGAAAGAGGGTGCGGGGGGGGGGGGGGGGGGGGGGGGGGGGGGGGGGGGGGGGGGGGCGGGGGTGGGGAGGTCTCCCCAGCTCCGTCTTTCCGGCGGAGCTCGCCCAAGTAATCGAAGTCCAGAGACCTCTTCTTGGACTTCCTTGCACTCTGCTGCCACCAGCTGCCTTCTGATCGTTGCACTCCGACCCCTCATACTACCCACTCTTCTGTGCACCTGCCCTTCTCTTAGTTTTCTGAACCCTGAGCCTAGTCGGGGTCACACTGAAGACTTCGTGGGAGCTAAGACCGGAGATGAAAAGTACAGAAGCACTTTTATGCGCGCGAACGAGGGCCGACTATGGCTGGGCACTGTGCCAGCCACTTTACGTGTGTCGTCTCGTTTATTCCTCAACACAAACCTATAATGCAGGAATTCGTGTTCTGTCCCAGGAGGAAAGGGAAGTACAGAAAGGTTTATCTCTTTTAGGTCTAACAGTCGGGAAGAGAAGAATCCATTTTAAAATAGTGGATACTTACAGAAATGCTTTAAAGCTTACACGTGACTTTAGGGTGTAACCATCATAGGCTATACCCAGGAGAATATGGTGGCTCTAAGGCAGAGCTAGTTGAGTTACCTTTAAGACTCCTACTAAAGGGGCCCATGGGTGGCTCAGTGGGTTAAGCATCTGACTTTGGCTCAGGTCTTGATCTCAGGGTTTGTGGGTTAAAACCCCAGCGTCAGGCTTTCTTCTGACAGCCTGGAGCCTGCTTTGGATTCTATGATTCCCCTCCCTCATGCGCACACACTCTTTCAAAAATAAAAAGTAATTTTTAAAAAGACTCCTATGAAAAAAAGTTTTTTTTATTAGACATGCTGGGGTACCAAAGACATAATTAATTGACAATACTTCGTTAGACACAGCCTCTTCTGGACACTCAGCTCACCCAGTCTGATGGAATAGTCCCATTTTTACCTGGGAGAGGGGACTAGCCCTGGATGGGGCCCATTACCAGAAGGCTAATAATTTGGCGGTGCCTAAATAGGTCAGCGTTCTTTAAATATCTGTTCAGCATGGAACTGAAAGGAACTTGCTTTTCTATTAATAAGAATTACAAACCTCTTTGTTAAAAATAAGGAATTTATTACATGCACTGAATATAGCACAATTGGAATTGCCAGCCAGAAGAATTTTTAAAGTAACATTCAAGAACACTGTCTTACCTCAAGGGAATAAGGCCAATTTAAGTTTCAGAGGTTACGTAAGGAGTTACAAGTGTCTGGGTTAATTGGCATTGAATTTTTAAATTAGTACCTCTTAAAGATCGACATCTGTGGGGCTCTTTGGCTGGCCTGCCCCAAATCCGTCCTGCACCTTCTCTCTGGCCACAATTCTGCTCTCATGCTTTTCCCCAATTCCCTAAACCTGACATACTTTCTCAACCACCACCACCACCATCACCTTTGTACCTGTTATGCCATTTGCCTAGAATACCGTCCAACCTACTCCCTTAACCACTCTGCCACCCCCTTTGTCTGTCCAGAAGCCACAACTTGTCTCTCAATATTCAATGCCAACTTTCTTCCCTATTTTCTAGGAAGCCTCTCCCAGCGTGCTAAAACAAGCAATTTCTCCATCTACCATGTTCACAGACCACTTTGTACATAAATCAACATTTACCTCATTATTTGTTTACATGGGTCTCAGGGTAGCTCAGCTCTAAGCTCCTTGTAGCCAACATAAATCCTGGAGACATGCAATAAATCTTTGTTAAGTGAAAGTATGAGAAAATAGCTTATTAATAGTCATGCAAGGATTTGGAGTGAGCCCTGAAACACTCATGTTTCAAATGCTCCAGGCCTATGGCAGAGAATATTGGGGAAAGTCCATTCCAGGACTATGGAGAGGGACTTCTAGACACATATGTTCATTCAACAAATATTTATATTTGTTGAGCACTTAATGTGTACCAGGCATAATGATGGGCATCGATATGCTAAGTGTTCATTAAAGAAGAGACAGGGGAGGGTGAACAGGTGGAACTCGGGTGTGGACACGTCTCTGCAGCACTACTCCTCCCCTGGATATCACCCAGGTAATCGAGTTAGGGGCAGGACACTCCGGCAGTGCCTGCTAGACACTAGAGCAGAGACAGTGGAGGCAGAGGAGCATATGGAGGTCATTCAGGAGCCTTCACAAGACACATCCCTTCCCCCATCACTTCCTCTCTCCTTCCTTCATTTTCCACCAATTTATAAAGAGCCCACTTCCAGTTTCTTCCCTGAAAATTGCCCTGACTGCCTCCAACCCACTATGGTCTCCTAAAAGAGGAATTAACTATGCTTTTTACTCATTTAGAATATGCCATATACTAGCCTATATCACTAGCTTCTCACGTATATCTATCTAATCTGACCTATTACAACAAAACGCATCCTTCAGCAAATATTAATTGAGAGGCTGCTAGGTGCTGAAGATAGCCCAGTGGGTAGGACTGAAGTCCTGGAGGTGAAGGAGGGAGATACACTGTGGACATCATATACTGAGAAATTCAACCATTAGAATCTGTGGTCAGAATGAAGAAAACAAAGAATTGAGACAGAAACTGAGATTACAGTTAAACAGAGAACTAAGAGCTGAGCAGTTCCATGAGAATGGGGCCAAGGCTTGAACTTCTCTCTCATACCCAGGGTTTAATTCACTGTCCTCACAGACTTTTTTATATTGTTTTAATTCAAACATGGTGAATCCCAAATAAAGAGATTATCTGCCTTATGTCTGTGTTTTCTCCTCACCAGTGCTCTACAATGTTCCTAAAGGCACCAACAAATGTCGAAAAGAATCTAGTTGGAAGAATAATGGGTATCTCCAACTTAACGTGTTCAAAATCAAGCTCCTGATCTTTGCCCCAAATTTGTTCTACTCACTGTCTTCTTTGTCTTAAGTGACGAAGGCATATGATTTTGTTGTTGTTTATTTGGTTCACTGTGGTATCTCTAAAACGTGCCCAGAACATAAGTAGACACTCAGTTGGCATTTGTACCCTGAACGAATGAATGAATGAGTGCCTGAATGAATGAATGAACTGAGGAACAAACAAAAGAACAAAGCCATACCTCAAAGCCCTCAGCTTCCCTTTAATTTTTATATTATAGACCCACTAGAGGGCTATAAATCACTGCATAATAAATTGAGTAGTTAATACCTCCACGCCAGTCCACCTGCAGAGGCCTGTCCTTACAGGAAACTCTGAGATTTACATATTGAACATTTCAAATCTCAGACAAAATGTTTTGTGTGTTTCATTTCCACAATTCCTAGAAGCGATTCAAAGCTAGGGATTATGGAGGTTCTTTAAAGTGCTCAATAATGATTTCTAGAAAGAAAAAGAAGGGAGAGATTCTTTGTTTATAATAGAAGCTAAAATATGTTTCTTAACAAATGTGCACAGTATGTGCTGAGTAGATGACCATGTTCTAAGAGAGAGTGAGATGCTACGGAGACTGGTCCTAAGAGCCTTGGATTTGATGTGAGGCGGCTGATGGAAGACTATGATGAAAGAAATTTATCTTTGAAACCAAATAGTGTTGAATTCTGATCTCTACCACATTTTATTTTATTTTGTTTGTTTATTATTTATTTTTTGAGAGCCAGAGAGAGAGAGTGTGAGCAGGGGAGAGCCATAGACAGAGGGAGACACAGAATCTGAAGCAGGTTCCAGGCTCTGAGCTAGCGCTCAGCACAGAGCCCAATGTGGGGCTCGAACCCACGAACCGTGACCTGAGCCGAAGCCGGACACTTAACCGACTGAGCCCCCCAGGCATCCCCTCTACCACATTCTAAAGAGAGACAGTATATCCAAGGCTGACTTGTGTTCAATATAAGGATACACTTTCAGACAGAGGGACATTCACAAATTTTACATGATTTTTCATGATAGCTGTCAACCCAGGATATTTGTTGTCTCTAAGAATACTGAGAATATAAATTGGTAAAGAAGAATGTTAAGGGGCACCTGAGTGACTCAGTCGGTTGGGCATCTAGCTTCGACTCAGGTCATGATCTCACGGTTCGTGGGTTCGAGCCCCGCATCAGTCTCTGTGCTGACAGCTAGCTCAGATCCTGAAGCCTGTTTCGGCTTCTGTGTCTCCCTCTCTCTCTGACCCTCCCCTGCTCGCACTGTCTCTGTCTCTCAAAAATAAATTAAAAACATTAAAAAATTTTTTTTAAATAAAAAAAGAAGAATGTTAAAACTTACCACAGATGCTGAAGTCGTATTGTGTTTCTAAGGGACCAGCGTAGCTTCTGGAGAACATTCCCAAGTTTCCCCTTAGGGGGCAGCAGAGTGAAAGTACAAACGCAGTAGGTTTTGATGTCTAGCAGCCCTATTCTGTTTTGCTGAGCTGTGTGACCTAGGGATCTGCTCCATCTCTCTGAGCCCTATAAATGGAGAGTGACCTTAATGACCTTAAATAACCTTTCCAGCTTCTATCTCTGTTTCCGGAAAACTCACTGGTACTGCTGTCAGAGCCAGAACACTGGCCTGTTCAACTCTTGGTTTGACCCCAGGTGACAGTGTTTATTAAGTAGCTGTATCTGCATTAGTTTCCTCAGCATCCCTCCTCTTCATTCTTTACTTTTACCAGCAACACCTACTGGATGATAGGCCCAGCGGGAGCGCTGGGCCGCAGAGAGCTCACGCACCACAACAGTGTGGCATGGCGAGAGTCTGTGAGGGAAAAGCAGGGCCCTTGCCGGTCTGCTCCTGAATCACCAGGACCTGAGGCTGGCGCATGGCCCCACGCACACACGTTGGACAAGACCATGGACAGTTACCCATGGCTCCCAAGCCCCAAATATCTCCCCTGCAGAAAGGGGGACATTAATGCTTCCCTTGCGGGCTTTCACTGAAGGTTGGATGAAATCATGGTTGTAGTGTCTGACCTGCTGTAGCTGCCCACCATGATAGCTGTTAGGTTTATAGTATAATTCTCTTGCTGCGTGAAGCCTTGGAGGGAAACACAGCATCAGCCTTTCTGCCGACTGCCAAGGCTCCATGACAGACATTAATACAACCTCCTGCCTTGGACAGCATTTCAGACAGCAAACGCTGCCCCAGATGGCCTGGCTCCTTCCCCTGGCTTCTGCTTTGCCCACCCCGGGTAGCATCCTGTCCTGGGAGGGTTCTCAAGGTAGCATTCAAGGGCATTCAAGAGAAGGGAAGCAAGGGCGAGGTGCAGCTGGGGTGGGTTTTGTTTTTGTTTTTGTTTTTGTGGCTTAGTGATTTATCCTCCTTAAGGCTCCATCAGCAGGTGGAATGGAAGACCCCTCCCACCCTGATTCCTCCCACCCATATACTCCTTCATTGCCTGCTCTGTCTGGAGGACCCGCACATCAATTCCTATTTCACGAGGTACTCCACAGTTGATGCGGGCACCTTCAAGGCCTCACTCATCCCTTGGCCAATCACAAGAGTCCGCACACCCTTCTTGACAACTTCCTCCACATCTGCAGGCTGCACGCCAAGGCTCAGTTCCTGTTTCTTTCCGATCCCAAGCCCGACTTCCCCCGGCCACAATTTGCAGTCCTTATAGGTTTTAGTAGAGCCTTGTACTTTCATTTGCCCCCATGGTAGGGAAGCAATTTCAGGGGAGGACATAAAGAACTTAACTGAACTCCAATGTCCTCTCTTCATGAGAGTTGTGATCCTAAACGGCTCTGTGCCTTTCCAAGGTGGTTTTAAACCCACTTCCCCAATGATGAGCAGATGCAAACGGCTCCCAGGTGCCTGCCCCCCTTCTTTCACTGTGCTTACCTTCTCTCTTTCTTGTTTCTTTTCTTTCCCCCTTACAGTCTAGTGCAGAGAGGCAGCTGAGGGGAGCTGAGGAGAGGAGAGGCCCTAGTCCATGGCCCTTCAGAGCTAATTCCCTCCCTGACAGGCCTCACGTTTCCAGAACTGGCCTCCCTTCAGTCTGAGACATGTTGCAGAGACCTCACTCTTCCTCACTTACTTTTCAGGAAACATCTGGAGCCTCCCCATCCTCCAGGGAGATCTGTTGCCTGGCCTCTAGTGAACTTCAGACTCCTGTATATTCTTCCAGAGTTCTTCCTTTGTTGGACATTATGAGAAATGACATACACATCTTTCTCCCAAATCACGCTCTGAACCCAAAGCACGATGTTCTTCATTAAATCCCTGCTTTTAGAGAACCCAACACATGAAGTCCGAATTTACCACACAAGTAATTTACGGAAGAGGATTATTTGTGACACAAAGCACTCACCACTGGGTAAAAGTACTTGCTACTGATTATTTTAAGTGCCAGGCTTCTAGAGTGTTCTTAAGACATGGTTTAATTTGAAAGGTAATCCTTACACTTTGTTTTTCTGGAGCAGTATTGTGGCCACAGAGAGAAGGCCTCATCTGGGGACGTTTTGGTGCCCATCAGCGTATGACTCTTCGGCCTGTGCCAGGTTGGCGCATCATCACGTTGCCACCATCATACTACCCTCCACCCTGGGCAGCCATGAAGGGTGGTCCTGGAGTATCTGGTAAACTGAGGCCACAGTTACACCTGGCATGACCGATGATGTGGCCTGTGGAGCCAGGGATGATAAAGGCCACTCATCCAACCCACGCACTGGGCTACTCACTCTTCATTCTTCACCTCATAACTGAAATGTTGGTTTATTCCCATTTTTTAGGAAAGGAAACCGAGGCTCAGAGTGATTAAGCCTCAGACCCCAGACCACCACGCCAGTTCTCATCCACAGAAGAGAAAGCAGAAATGCATCCACTCACCCTACAGATTCTTGGAGGACTGGCTCACTAATCGAGCCCCACAGGCCTCCCCCAACCACTCAGTATGATTCCTGGGTGGAGTCTGGTCTGAACAAGGGCCTCCAGAGGGACCAGGTCAGGGTCAGCATGAGCCGAGCTCAGGGGGTGTGCTGCCACGCTGGATGGCCACACAACACCCGCACGCATTTGTGTGCGTGTGTTTGTGCACACAGAGGCCAGGGTGCAGCTGGGCACGAGGGCCGTTCTACAGATGCAGAAGCTGTGGCCTCCTCACAGCCTCACCGCAGAAAAAGGGAAGCCAGATGAAACCTGAACAACTGGACCGCAGCAAACCCTGTCCCAGCAGGGAGCCAGCACGGGACTCTCTGTGAGAGATGAGAAAGGCCGCCCCAGGCCCGTGAGGCCGGGGCAGGGACCAGACAATTCAGCATCGCCTGATCGCCCAGGGCCCCCAGCTGAAGGCAGCCCCCCTCTTCTGCAATGTCCTCTCTGCTCCCAGCCCCCAGCCATCCATGATATGTGGGGTCTGGCCGTGTGCCTGGGGGGCCCTGTCCTGCGCTGGAGGTTGACAGGGGCATGTAGCCAGTGGGGAAAGGGCAGCTTCCAGAATACGCCAGGGAACCTAGGACGTCTGCAGAATCCCAGGGGTGGAGTGAGACCCAGTGACCCGCCACAGCGACACGTTACTGAAGAACCTGGACCGTTTCAGCGCTTAGCGGAATTTACCTCTGTGCTAACGGCAAGGGACGGGGTTGCTGCACATCATCGGAGCAAGAAGATTATGGAAAAGAGGGTTCTAGAATCCCCCTCGGTGGCTCTGCAACCTCCTAGGCCTGTTTCTTCTTTTGTGAAAAAAAGTGTCTGGTCAAGGTCATCAAAAACAAGGCATATCTAAGAAACTGCCAGGTTAGAGGACCCTATGAAGCCATGACAATGACAACTAAATGTCATGTGTCATACCAGATAAGATCCTGAAACAGAAAAAGAACATTAATGTGGGGGAAAAACCCTACAGGAATCAGTATTAAGTATGGACTGCAGTTAATAATGTAACAAAATTCATCCATTCGTTGTGACAGACAAACCGCCCTAGTGTAAGAGGTTAACAGTGGGGGAAACCAGGTGTAGGGTACACGGGAATTCAATTTCTATAAATTAAAAATTCTTCAAAAATAAAACATTTATTTAAAAATAAAAAGTTGGGGTGCCTGGCTGGCTCAGTCGGTTAAGCATCCGGCTTCGGCTCAGGTCATGATCTCACAGTTCGTGGGTTTGAGCCTTGCGTCGGGCTCTGTGCTGACAGCTAGCTCAGAGCCTGGAGCCTGTCTTCAGATTCTGTGTCTCCCTCTCTCTCTGACCCTCCCCTGCTCGCACTGTCTCTCTCTGTCTCTCAAAAGTAAATAAAAAATAAAAATAAAAATAATCTGATCGCTAAGGTCTGTGAACTGAGAATTGTTCTCTTTAACCAAACGTGGATTTCTAGCTCATCTCATTTGGCAGCGTCTTGATGCTTTCAATCACCAATAATGTGCTCATATCAATGTCTCCTTAACTGAGAGCCAGCAGGGGTCCTGCAGGCCCCTTTCTCCAGCAGCCGGTGCAAATGTGCCCATGACACAGGGACCGGAATGTAACTGCTCTTCTAGACGCCCCACAAGGCCCACGACCCTGAAGACCAGGCACTATGATGATCTCCACTTAGAGAGACGTCTCCGCTCTTAGAGGGAACCAAGGCTCTCGAGGTTAAGTAATTTGCCAACGTCAGACCACTAGAGAATGCCAGAGCTGGCCTTGCCCTCGGTTCTGCCCAACTCCAAAGTTCATGTTCTAAGCTCTGCTTAAGAAATAAAGCTACATTGGGGCACCTGGAAAGCTCAGTTGGTTAAAGGTCCAACTCTTAATTTCGGCTCAGGTCACAATCTCAGGGTTCGTGAGTTCAAGCCCCGTATCAGGCTCTGTGCTGACATTGTGGAGCTTGCTTGGGATTCTCTCTCTCTCTCTCTCTCTCTCTCTCTCTCTCTCTCTCTCTCTCTCTCTCTCTTTCTCTGCCCTTCCCCCACTCTCTCTCCTTCTCTCTCTCTCTCTCTCTCTCTCTCAAAATAAATAAACATTAAAAGAAAATAAAGCTGCATTAATTTTACATATTTGGTAATAAAGACGCCTTTCTGTACTCCAGCCTAAAGGGTAAAACCCACATACTCTGAGTTCTAGGAATCAAAATTCATAGGCCAGAGTATGACTGCCTTCTCAAAAATTCTGTCTGCACTCTTTGTAGTAAGGGATTTTGTGGAACAGCCCCAAAGCCTTCCCAGCCTCTGTTAAATATTGGCGAGGTCCTAGGTCTCCAGAGAGCCTTCAGGACCCTCGCGCCTCAACTGTCCCTGTGAGGAGAAGGGGATAAGCATGGACAGGTAGACAGTGACCCCCCCCTTCCTGCCCATACCACAGGGCACATGGCAAGGTGGAGACAGGACCAAATCAGCCAGGAATGGCTGTAGCCAATAGACCCCTGTGACATTCTCCAGAAGCCCCTGGGCTGGGAATCCAGGACAACTTATGTGCAGGGCCACGTCACCTGACATTGGTGCGAGGGGGAGTGCCTGTAAGAATTAGACACAGGCATTTCATACAAATACACCAGCTCACACCTGAACGTGATTTTTGATGGTCTGAGATGGACGGAGATGAATTGACATCATGTGAAATCAGTGCCAACCGAAGCCGGTGCAGGGACAGGAGCCCCTCCCTGCACCCCGGCCTCAGACCACCCTCTCATCCCTGTCCCTTCCCTCTCTGACTCAGAGCTCAGCCTTTCCCGCTCATGGCGACCATGTGTTTAATCTATGTTCCCTCAGTGCCTTACCAGTGTTTTTTCTGCACTGAAATCAATGTGTAACATCTTGTTCATTACTTTTTTTTTTTAGCTTTTTAATGTTTATTTATTTTTGAGAGAGAAAGTAGGGGAGGAGCAGAGAGAGGAAGACACAGAATCTGAAGCAGGCCCCAGGCTCTAAGCTGTCAGTGCAGAGCCGGCTCGGGGCTCGAACTCACAGACTTCAAGGTCATAACGTGAGCCAAAGTCTGACACTTAACCAAGCCACCCAGGCGCCCTACTTTGTAAGCATTCTTGAGCCTCAAGGCCTCACCAAAGCGAACGGCCCTGGCACACGGGCTGTGGGTATCCTGGCTTGCCTGCGTCTGTCCCACGTGTCAGCACAAGAGTCTCACGTCCTGGGAAACCCCTGGGTCCCAGGAAAACTGGGACGGTTGGGCACTGTGGCTATGCAGCCTCCTCTTTGCAAGTACCGACCTGTTCAGAGCTAGAGCAGTGTTGCTGGGAAGTGGTATAGCCCCGGAGCGCGGTCTGTGGCCAGCGACCACGGTAGCCTCCGGGAGCCTGTTAGAAGGGCATTCTCCCAGGCTGCACCCCACAGATTACAGTCCGGATTACAGTCCAGAATAGCTGCTAGAGAAGAGCGACTTCCAGCCTCGCTTTGCTCACAAGCACAACACAGATGACATCCGCTTTTGAAGCACAGCTCTGTGGGAGCTCCGATTAGAACTGAGCCCAGGCTTTGGGGAGGCCAGAAAAGCACTCGGCCAGTCTGAAACCACCCCAGTGGCAAGCCGGCGGTCAGTGACAGTCTCTCAGGGAAGGTTCCAGTGGGGCCAGGAGGCCTGCGGGGCAGCACCACCAGCCTTTTCTCCCTGAGAACACAGGGCAGAGCGATGGTTAAGATCACCGGCCTCACATGGGCTCTGACTTAAATATGTAAGAAGATAAATGAGTCAAAATATTGACGCCTTCACTATGTGTGAATAGCGAGGAGGTATTTGTGATGCCTCTTATCTGATCGCCATATCCTCTGGTTCTCAACTTGAGTGTTGATCAGAAACCCTCATGGGGCTTGATTTTTCAAAACAAAAATGCCAAGGCCACACCTCAGACATCCTGCATCGGGGTCTCTGGTGTTCTGTGACCAGGTGTATGTGACCCAGGAAGTCCCCCGGGGGTTTCTGAGGGACATTCAGGGACCAGAACCACTAAGACCAGAGTCTGCACCCCACTCAGCCCTGGCCTTTGCTGCCATCCTGTCACCATCCTTCCCTCTAGAAGGCACTGAAGGCTAACAGGGACGCCTGGCCCCTCACGTACATGGGCCAGCATGCTCTATTTTGGGGGGTGGAGGTAGCAGAGAAGGAGGGGATGGTGAGAGACCCTTGGGATGCTTAGGTACCAGTGTCAGAATATAGAAACTTTGACCCCATGACTGAAAAAGTAACGGCAAAACTTTTGCTTTCTGGGGACAGACATGTCCCTGAACATGCCTCAGGGCCTGATTTACCCTTGAGTTGGGGTTTGAAGGTCAAGTAGGAGTTAGCCAAGGAGCCGAGGCCTGGGTGGGCGTCAGTGTTCTAGGCATGGAGAACAGAGGGGCAGCCCTGGGTGAGTGTAATGATGTCAATGTAGCAAGAGGCTCAATCAGGCCTTAAAAGTTCTTGAATCTTGGGAGGTGGTGCTGCATCCTGACGGTGACGGGAAGCCACTGGAGGGTGCTCAGCAGAAGGATGGGGAGCGTCTACAGATGTGCATGGACATAGATCACCTCAGAGTTGGAGAAAGATTTTTAAGCCCGGAGGCAGAACATCCAGACAAGAGGTTACTGTGGGGCCCAGGGCATTCGAAGGACTCTAAACCAAGACAATAGCAACAGAGAGGAAAGGGCACCATCCCGTCACATTTAGAGGGTAGAATGACTGGGACACGGTGACTGGAATGTGAACAATAAATGGGAGGGAAGAGGGGCGCCTGGATGGCTCAGGTGGTTAAGCGTCAGACTTCGGCTCAGGTCATGATCTCGCAGTTTGTGGGTTTGAGCCCCGCGTTGGGCTCTGTGCTGACAGCTCAGAGCCTGGAGCCTGCTTCCGATTCTGTGTCTCCCTCTCTCTCTGCCCCTTCCCTGCTCCTGCTCTGTCTCTCTCTCTCTCAAAAATAAATACTAAGAATTTTTTTAAAAAAATAAATGGGAGGGAAGAGTTGAGGCAGACACTTAGGTTCCTGGATGTGCTGGGCCTGGAGAATGATCACTGGGGTGGAGGTCAGCAGGAGGGAGGGGGTGGGGGGAGGGGGTGCTGTGCAGGAGGAGGTCAGGCCCTCTCCCTGGAGATTTCTTTGTGCAGTGGACAGACCATGTGGGGAGGAGAGACACTGAGATCTGAGAAAGCAGCGGGGAAAAGACGGGAGGCTCAGGAGGGTGGCATGGAGAGGGTGTCCCGGGCAGGGTGAGGTGAGCAGAGCGTCACAGCCAGGCAGACACCAGCTACAGAGGGCGAGTGGGAAGGGGGCTGTCTATTTTCATGGTTTTGGATTCTGTTGAATCCCAAACTGGCTCAATTCTGCCTATAGTGACTAAATTAGGAGTGGTGCCTGGGGTCAAAAGGAGGTCACCACTAAATGGTTCGTTTTATGCGATTGTTGGTGGCTGCCTTCATTAGGAGCTCTTGGTCAAAGTCTCACTTACTGAGGCTGCTCGCATGAAAAAGGAAATTAGAACACAGGAGGAGTTAGAGGTGTGCCGGCTCCTTGGGCAGTGATGGGCCTCCACAGACAGGAAGAGGCTGGAATGAGGGCACCTGAGGCAGGAAGAAAGGCCCAGAAACTGCTGCTCCGCTGACCCCATGGGGTCCTTTTTTCTTACGACACACAAAAGAGGTGGCGGGGGAGGGACAATGTTGTAATTCACACCCAGGAACGGAAGAACCAGAAAGGGAAGTCGGCAATCCTACATGAACCCTGTGGCCACTGTGGCTCTTGCCCACTTTGGCTCTTGCCAGGGCAGGCTGTGGCGGGGTTGGGCTCAGGATGTGGCCTCGGGTCCCGTCAGGCGCTCAGCCCTCAGCCCTTATCTTCCATGCCCAGGGAACAGGTGCAGCTGCAAAAGAATCCCCAGGTGTGACGTTGCGTCCACCGCCCAGGGCCGGGCACCTTTGAGCTCCTCAGCAAGTCTTCTCACAGGCCTTTCACTCTGAGCCTGTTTTTCTCATAGTCATAAAGGAGCAGCCAACCCCACTGACGCCCGGATCTTGGACTTCTGGCGCCCAGAGCTGTGGGACAGTTTCCTGATGAAGCCACCCGGTTTGTAGAATCTGTAACGGCAGCTCCAGCAGATTAATACACTTCTGTTCGGAGTACCATGGGGGCAGGAACACATCGGGCTACACCTTTTGTACCTGGGAAAAGGTGACCTCTTTCGAGAAGGGAGAGGAGGAAGCCAAGAGTCCTGCAACATTTTTCTTTTTGTCTGATTTATCTATTTGGCCAGTTAACATTCCAGCTTCTGTGCAAGTCACAGTGTGCTCATTCCCACTCCACAGCCTGACCGTGACTCTTCTCTGCATCTGTTCGTTCACTTTCGCATTTACTCATCCGCTGCCTGTTTATTTGGCCATTCAATTCATTTTTTGGTCTGAGTTCTGTGAGCCAGCCACTAGTGGTTCTAGATACTGGGCACACTGTGGGAAATGAGGCAGACAAGAGGCCTGTCCAGGACGCCTGGGTGGCTCAGTCGGGTGAGAAACTACTTCAGCTCACATCATGTGTGGGGAGCCAGAAGAACGGAGATCAGCCGCCTATAGGCAGGGAAGTGCCACTCCCTGTCAGGAGAAGCCAGAAGAACAAAGATCAACCGCCTGCAGGCAGGGTAGTGTCGGCCCCTCAGGTGCTGTGCTAAAAACTTTAGTTTGGTTCCTCCTTTTACCCTAGCCTTAATCTCTTGACCCTGTTTCCTAGCAACCGACCTAGGTCAGTTGCCTTGTTTCCCGCCTTGAACTCTTTATAAGGTGTGAGTATTTTCTCAATAAACAGAGGCTTGATCAGAAACGCTTGTCTTGCCTCGCATTCTCTGTGCTCCCTGCCCTATTCTCTCTCCCTCTCTCAGGAACCCGAGACGATCGACTGACCAGCGAGTGAGCAAGCAGGCGGGCTGGGTCAATCATGATCTCACAGTTGGTGGGTTTGAGCCCTGCAACCGGCTCTGTGCTGACAGCACTTTGGATCCTCTGTCCTCTTCTCTCTCTGCCCTTCCCTTGCTCATTCTCTGTCCCCCTTCTTGCTTCCCCCCCTCAAAAACAAACATTAAAAGAAAAAAATGAGGCATGCAAAAATCTTAAAATTTAAAAAAAGAGAGAGAGGGCTGTCCACAGGGCACTTTTGTCACAGTGTGAAGCTAAGACATTAATCACACACCCATAAAGACAGTATTGGTGATGTGACGTGCTAGGTGCTGCAGTG
Source organism: Suricata suricatta (assembly GCF_006229205.1). Lineage (NCBI taxonomy): Eukaryota > Metazoa > Chordata > Mammalia > Carnivora > Herpestidae > Suricata > Suricata suricatta. The sequence continues at coordinate 139,182,523 of NC_043702.1, read as the reverse complement.
ACAGAAACAAGGTGTCTGACGGTGATTAGCTGGGGGTCCTGATCTCCTGACCCTGCCTGCTGCCATGTGGGGACAGAGATGGCTGAGATATGTACAAACAGACATGTCATGCTGGTAAATGTTTGGCTGGACACAAAAACGTGGCCATCCTGAGCACAGAGGAGGACCTTAGTTTGTGCCTGACCCCTCTGCAGCCCCCTTTTTGGGGACTGGGGGACTGTCTGGCTCAGGGGGCATGGACAAGTGACATCCACAGGGTCTGGATTCTCTAGATAAATACCACCAGGTGACAACACCAGAGGGTTGTGAGAGACTCAAGTGGTCCCTGCAAGGAGTCGGGGGCAGGAGGCAGTCACAAGGGTAGCACAGGACGGTGCAACGGAAGAGGGGCCACGTGGGACCTCTTGAGAGATGCAAATTCAGGCTCCCCAACAGATATACTGAACCAGGAACTGTGGGGTGGGGCTCCCCCGCAGGTGCTCATGCTTCCGGAAGTTGAGAAACACGGGTATTGGGTACAAGCATGGCTTTGGGGACAAACATGATCCAGTTTGAGAACCGGCCTTCCGCTTACGGAGGCTGTGTTCTCTTATGTTTAATAAGGGCATAAAAAAGCACCCAACTGCTTCCACGGACTTCTAGAGTTGTGAATAGTATATTAGATAATGCACATGAGTGCCTGGGATTCAGTACAAATACAGTAAATGCTAGCTAGTTACTCTTTTATTATAAGTACTATTCTCCTATCTGCTAATGGAAACAGGCCTTCCTACGCCCAGCTTTGGATAAATGCAAGATTGTTAGAAAACCTCAGTGTGACCCAAGCTCTCTCTCAAAGTGGCAGCCTGGCTGGCCGGGCGCTCTCTGCTGCCCAGCAGAACTGGTGGGGCTGCCTCACTCAGGGCTCTGAGGGTTAATAGGCCAAGAGTTGCCTGGAATCTGGGCCTCAACTTGCTCCAGGAAATATGGCTTAAGATAAGGTTACGCATGCACACCGTCATTACACCACTAGACAAGGTACACCAGGTGTCTCTGCAAGATCTCAAGAGGGAAGGCCCATGGCATTTTGAGTGGGAGAGGGTTCTGAGAGGGGGAGCAGAGTGATAAATAGGTCTGTGTATGAAGGGGATGGAGCCGGAAAGATCTTAGTGTTCCTGTGACCTCGTTGACTTCTGGATTAGGTCATCCCGTTGAGCACCTCTGTTTGAGACCCAAGGAGTAGGAGGTTGTCCAAAACTGTAAAAAATCTCAGTGCTTGTAACAACTTTGCCACTGCCAGCGACCACTGCCCTAAGCAGTTCAGGAAGGCCAAGGGAAACTCGCGTACACACACATACACACACATACCCCGAGCTCAGGCCCAGAAAGTGCATTTCCTGCCCTGCCCCACTCCTCCACCAGGAGATTTTAACTGGGTGATACTGGTAGGGGAGCGGAAGGTGGGGAGCATGGCATTAAGACCCCCAGGCCTGGTCACATGGTACAACCAGGCTGGAGACAGGCCAGCCTCTTCTTGCCCAGGAGCCAAGGTGGGGACCACACACCTTATCAGAGGCCTCAGCTCTTTCCAAAGATTCCCCGGGAGATAATTTAGTTGTGGGGCCAACACATCAGGGTCATCCTGTCCCAGAAGAGGAAACATACATAGCCCAGCTTGAAGCCCGTGGTTGCTAAGATGAGACCCTGTGGAGGCCGGGAAGCAGTGGTGTCCCCAGAGGTCAGAGGGCCTTGGCCATGTCTGCACAAGTGCCGACTTCTTGCACTGCTCTTGACTTAGGTTTTCCTCTGCGATGGGCTCTATGATCTGCCCCGTCCCCCCCCCCCCCCCCCCCCCCCCCCGCCCCCCAGAGCTGCTAGATAACCAGTAATCCTCCCCTGGCTGGCTCTCTTGGCTTCCCCTCTGGGGCTCCCAGTGTGGGGTGAGATCACCAACACTCCAGGACAAGGCCTACCGGGCCAGGGACAAATTGGAGAGAGAAAATAAAAGGTTATGTATTCCTGGCAACCTTACATTCAGATATGAATTATCCTCTAATCATCCTTATTTTTATTATTTGCATGTCTCTTTTATTACCTGGATTCTTAAAAATTAAGAAAATAATCAAAAACCATCTAAAATTGTTTATGAAAAAGAGATTTTTAGTGGTAATCTACTGCCTATTTCTAAGAGGGATGAAATGTAGGAAGGAAAATTAACCACCAAGTCGGGCACAGTCATGGCTAAGACACATGAAAAGGGATGGAGGGGTCTGCACTGAGTTGACCATTGTGCTCACTCAGTCTCTTGACCCCCTCCCTTCCCTGTCCCTATTCACACTTCCTGTTCCCTTCCCAAGGGAGAGGATCAATGGCCACTTGAGGAGGGACATTTCTCCCCCACTGCTCCTTTGCTCCTCAGAGTGCCTCCTCCTGTGAGTCCCACCCAGGCCCCTCACCGAATGTGGCTTCTTGGCCCATCCACCTACACGCACCCTCTGACACCCTCTCCCCGCAGCCTGTCCCAGTCTCAGGTCATTCAGTGGCCCCTAAGCCTCCAGCATCTAACTCTGTCTCTCCCGAGAGCCACGTGCGGACTGCCCATTGCTGCTGCTGATAAACCCTGAACCTGAACCCACAGTGTTGCGCGCATCTTGTGTTGTCCAGGAAAGACTTGGGGCCTCAGGCTTCGTGTGATTTCTCTTCTTAGAGAAAGGTGTGAAGGATCCTGGGCGCAGGAGCTCGCCCACCTGGGTTTGGATTGCCATTCACTGTGTGCCAAGCTTGACAAATCTCACCTGTTTTTGTTGTTGTTTTCACTGTGGTAAAATACACATTTATCATTTTAAGCAAATCATTTTTTAATATTAATTTTTAATGTTTATTTTTAGTTCTGAGAGAAAATGAGAGACAGAACAGGAGCGGGGGAGGGGCAGAGAGAGAGAGAGAGAGAGACGGAATCTGAAGCAGGCTCCAGGCTCTGAGCTGTCGGCACAGATTCCCCCCCTTCCTCCAACCCCTCCCCCCCCCCCACAGATTCCCTCCTCAGGCCTTGAACTCCTGAACCGTGGATCAGGACCTGAGTTGAAGTCAGATGCTTAACCAACTGAGCCCCCCAGGCTCTCATTTTAACCATTTTAAAGTATACAGTTCAGTGGCATTAAATACATTCATATTGTCATGCAAATCACCACCACCCAGCCCCAGGACTAATCTTGCAAAACTGAAAGGAAATGAAAATTCTGACAACATGGTATAATGTGGTATAATGTGAAGACATTATACTAAGTGAAAGAAGTCTGTCACAGAAGGACAAATGCTCCCTCATTCCACTTCTGTGAAGTACCTACAGTATTCAAATTCATAGAGGCCGAAAGTGGAATGCTAGTTCCTGGGGCTGGGCAGAGGGGGAGTGAGCAGAGTTTCAGTTTTGTAAGATGAAGAGAGTTTTGGAAGTTGGATGCAGAGAATATATTGGACACTAATGAACTGTACACTTAAAAATGGCCAAGGAGGTAAATTCCGTGTCATACGTAATTTACAATTTAAACTTTTAAAAATAAAAAAAAACTGAAACTCTGTACCCTCACCTCTATTTGCCTCCATTTACTCATTTGTAAAATAGGAATTATCATACTACCCCTCTCAGAGGGTCGTGTAAGGATTTGCTGGGTGGTGTGTGCAAAAGGTTCGCATCAGTGACTGGCCACCTGGGTACCCTGTGTCAGCTATTACTATTACTAGTGTTTCATGCTGAGCAGGGTGGGGAGGCGTAGATTAGTAGACCTATTTTTCAGAGAAAGGGGACAGGGACGTTAGGACAACGGTGGGGGACTGCGGGGGTAGGGGCGTCTATTCCAGAACCTTGCGAATCTGCACTCCGAGATGGAGGAATTCCTTAAGGCTTGCCGACATGAACACTGGGTCCCAGCGGAACTCCCGAAGTCTGCCAATTAAGTAGACTCTGATCATTTTGAATTTGTGGTCATTTATATATAGCAGGCTAGAATTTCTGAGTCTTTGACTTAGCAGAAGGGTGAGCGGAACTCAGTTTGGGCACAAACCAGGTTGGTTGAGGGCAGGGGAGATTTCTGAATGTCTTCACAGAAGAAACCACCTCCAAGTCCTTCAGCAGGATTTCCAGGGATCTGGTTGCAAATTGTCTTACCGTCCAGTTGAGGAGACCCTCTGAGCAATTTTTAAAAATGTATTCATGAAGAAAAAAGGCTTATGAAACTGTAAGTGTAGTCACATGTAATAAGCAACTGTTTTTAAAGGAAAAGAACCCCACTGGGAAGAAGCGTCCTCTGTTACTGGGGTGTCCCCACAGGAAAGCCTGGGTTCTGGACTCTCTCTTCCTCATGGAAGCCCTCCACGACTACAGACAGCAGTTGAGCAGAGACCCCCAGTCCTGTGGAAAGACCCAGCTGCAGATGGGAAGCAAAGACTAACGAAGCAAAAAAAGATTACTCCAAGGCGCTTGACAGAATCTGTCGGACCAAATGTTTTCTGACGTTTGTACTCACTCCCTTGGGATCTCGCTCCAAGGACTCTAATGACCTCATTCTCCCCCTAACTTTGCCCTCAGGCGAGACTCCAGGCCTGCGTGGGCAGTCCCCTGATGGGGGGGCTGCTGCGTCAGAACAAGAGGCCTCCAGGGCATTGCATCCTGTCCTCAGGGGGTGTGTGGATGGGGGTGGGCCAGCATGGCCCCTGGGAGTGAGGCCTCAGCCTCTCTCTCCCCTTCCCTCCGCCCTCCATCACTGGCTGCAGCACTAATGCTGGGAATGCTGGAGATACTGGTTTGTCTTCGTTTCTGTCCTCTAGTTTTACCGAGGCTTAACTGACATATAACACGCCGCGCATATTTCAAGTGTGCACTCTGAGACGTTTTGCCTTACGTAAATCCCCATGAAACCATTACCAGGAAATACCCATCCTCCCACCCTTCCGCACCCCTATACCCCTCCCAGCCAATCACTCTTCTGCTTTTTGGCACTATGCATTCATTTCATTTTATGGAATCTAATACAGATGGAAGGGTTCCAGATTCTTTCACTCAGCATAATTATTTTGAGATTCACGGGCATTTGTGTACAAGTCTTTGTGTGGACATATGCTTTCACTTCTTCTGGATAAATAGCTAGGTGTGGACTAGCTGGGTCATGATGAATGCCTGTTTATTTAAGAAATGGCCTCATTGTTTGCCAGAATGGTTGTTCCATTTGACCTTCCCACTGGCTGTTCAGGGGCGTTTCTGTTGCTCTGCATTCTTGCCAGTATTTGATACTGAAGGCCTTTCATTTCATCCATCCTTATACATGTTTAGTAGTATCCTGTGGGTTTCATCTGCATTTCCCTAACTAATCAGGTGGAGCACCTCTTCATGTGCTTATTTGCCCTCTGTGTACCTTCTCTGGTGGCATGTCTACTTGGAATCGTTGCCCCTTTTATAATTGGGTTGTTTTTATTATTGAGTTTTAAGAGTTTAAAAAAAATAGGACTGTGCACAAGTCCTTAATTAGATACACGTACCACGGACTGTGACTTGCCTTTTCATTCTCTGAATAGGGTCTTACGAAGAGCACAAGATTTCTACGAAGTCTAATTTATCAGTTTTTATGGGTCATGTGTTGGCATCATGTCTAAGAAACATTTGCTTAGGGGCGCCTAGGTGGCCCAGTGGGTTGAGCGTCTGACTTCAGCTCAGATTAGGATCTTGAGGTTCATGGGTTCAAGGTACATGTCAGACTCTGTTCTGACAGCTTGGAGTCTAGAGCTAGTTTCAGATTCTGTGTCTCCCTCTCTCTGTCCCTCCCCTGCTTAAGCCCTCTCTCTCTCAAAGATAAATAAACATTAAAAAAAAAAAGAAATCTTTACTCAACAGAAGGTCACAACAGTTTTGTCTTATGAGTTCTTCCAGATAGTTTACAGATAAGGTCTTACATTTAGGTTTATAACCCATTTTGAGTTAATTTTTACATATGCTGAAAGGCACGAATTCAAGTTGATTTATTTGCATACGTATATCCAACTATTCCAGCACCATTTGTTGAAAAGTATTTTTTTTTCATTGAATTACCTTTGCACCTTTGTAGAAAATCAGTTACACTTTATTTCCTGGGACTGCCTAACAAAATACCATAAACTTCATGGCCTGAAACAACATAAATTTATTCTCTCACAGTTCTGGAGGCCTGAAGTCTGAAATCAAAGGGTTGACAGCCAGCATTCCCTCCAGAGGCTGTAAGTCAAGAATTCTGTCTTATCTCTTCCAGCTTCTGGTGGCTCACACATTCCTTGGTTGGTGGCAGCATTACTACAGTCTCTGCCTCTGTCTTTATCTGGCCTTCACCCTGAGGATCTCTTAGCAACTTACCCTCTTTTTTTTTTTCAAAGTAGGTTTCACACTCAGTGCAGAGCCCCGTGCAGGGCTCAAACTCACGACCATGAGATCAAGACCTCAGCTGAGATCAAGTTAGATGCTTCATTAGCTGAGGCACCCAGGCACCTCAGGGTCTTCCCCACTTCTTATAAGGATACATGTCATTGGATTTAGGGCCTATCCTAAATCCAGAATGTTCTCATCTGAAGATTTTTAACTTAATTACATTCGCCCAGACTATTTTTACAAATAAAATCATTCATAGGTTCCTGTTGGGCATCTACTTTGGGGGAGTTGTGGGGACACAAGTCAACCTACTACATGCATCTGTGTGTGGGTCTATTTGGTTACTACAGCTTTGCAATAAGTGGTGAAATCAAATAGCGTTAGTCTTCCAACTTTGTTCTTTATCAAAATTGTTTTGGCTATTCTAGTTCCTTTGTATTTCCACATGAATTTTAGAATCAGCATGTCAATTTCTACCAAAATGACTACTGGGATTTTTTTGGATTGTATTGAATGTATCTGAGGAGAATTAACATCTTAACAAATATTGTGTCTTCCAACCTGTAAACAAGTTCTGTTTCTCCATTTATTTAGACCTTCTTTAGTGTTTCTCATCAGTGTTTTGTAGTATTCAACATACATATCTTTCACATCTATTGTCATGTTTATCCTTTTTTCATATTTTTTGATGCTGTTGAAGTGGATACTGTTATTTTAATTTCAATTCTGATTGTAAGTTGCTAGAATATAGAAAAACAATTGATTTGAGGATATTTACCTGTATTTTGCAATCTTACTAAATTTGGTCATTAGTTTCATGGCTTTTTTTTGTAGAGTAATTAGATTTTCTTCATATTATCTGGGAATAAAGACAATTTTACTTTTTTCTTTCCAACAGGGATTACTTTACCTTGCTTTATGCATTGGCTGAAATCTCCAGCACAATAAACATGTTGAGAGTGGACATTTGGATGCGCACCTGACCTTAGGGAGAAGACATTCAGTCTTTCACCATTAAATATGATGTTAATTGTACATAGAGTGACCAATCGTCCCAGTTTTCCTGGGACTGAAGGGTCTCCTGGGCTGAACCACTTTCATTCCTAAAAGTAAAATAGTCCCAGGAAAACCAGGATACTTGCCACCTTAATTGTAGGTTCTGCGCCAGTTTCAGTGATTATTTTTTCTCCTTGTGATAGGCTGTGTTTTCCTGCTTCTTTGCATGCCTGGTAATTTTTTATTGGATGCTAGACATTGTGAATTTTACTTTGCTGGGTACTAAATATTTTTGTATTCTGATAAATATTGTTGGATTTGTTTTGGGATGCAGCAATTTTATCCTTTCATGGCTCTAAGGTTTGTTAGGTGAGATGAGAGTGGTATTTTGTGTAAGGCTAATTATTTTCCACTACTGAAGTAAGATCCTCCTGAGTACTCTATCCATAAATTGTGAATTTTTCCAGTCTTACTGGGGGAAATAGGGAGTATTCCCCACTTTGTGTGAGCTCTGGGTACTCTTCCCTAAGTCTGTTGGGCGGTTCTTTCTCCCAACAGGAAAGTTGGTGGGTCAGAGCTCTGCTTAACACTTAGCGATTCCCAGGGTCCTCTCTCCATGCAGCTCTCTCCTCCTGTGTACTCTCTTGTGTGTACTGTAGCCGCCTGCATCTCCCCAGACCTGCAGCTCCTTCTCCTCACTCACAAAATCTGCTGAGCTCTGCCTTGGGTTTGTCCCTGCATCATGGCTTAGAAATTCCCTTAAGGCAGTAAAGGGAGACAGCTGTAGGGCTTGCTTTGTTTGTTTCCCACCTCTCAGGTGTCAGTGACCAGTGCTGCCTGATGTCCAGTGTCTTGGAAACCATTTCCTACATCCCTCCATTAGGCTACAGCTCCCAGAAGGCAGGTACTATGCTCACTCCATCAGGCTGGGCATGACTTGTGAGCAGGTAAGACCTGAGTCTCCACTATCTTCCTTATCCCTTCCTCAAAGCATGTTATAACAGATACTTAAGTCCATGGCATTTCACTGCATGATTATTATCAGGACTCACCCCTGAGTACGCTTGCTTCTATATGACAGAGATTAAGCTGCAGTCCCTTGGGGTTGCCATTTCTTCTTTCAATGGTTCCTGAGACCACACATCCTCTAGGAAGTCATCCTGGGTGGAATGAGATGTGTATACTTGCCACACTATTTGCCCATGAGTTTATGACTCCTTTCCCCTCTGGTTTGCATTATCCCACGGACTCCTAGAACAACTTTTGCCAATCTAGGGTTTCTCCAGGAAGGTTTGAATCAACCTTACTAATTCTGTGAGAACATATGGAGTTTATAGTTTTAACAATGTTGGGAAATATTGCTGGCCCCATCCCACTCATGGAGATTTACAGAGCATATTAAGATTTTAAAGGCCCTGATAAATATTAGAGAGACTTGTTTGCTTGGTTTACACATATTTTCTAAATGTGTTTGATTCCAGTAATTCTCATTTGATCTCAGAATCTCTCTGGATTATTTACTGTTCTTAGGAACATCCTTAAAGAAACACTAACCTAACTCATGAACAAATGAGAGAGTCTTCTCTTCTGGGCCCATCTCCTCCTAGAGACCACATCAGATGAATGTTTGTTGAGCAAATGATTCAAAGAAAGACTTTACAATCACTCTCAACAGCTCATTCTCACTTTATCTTTACAGATCAGGCTGGCTTTCCATGGGACTAGCTCACAGCATGGTCAGTGCCCCACCCCCCATCCTGTGTTCTTTGAACCTCACTTTAGTCATTTGCTTCTATTTGGAATTGGTTTAATGTAACATGAGCAAAGTCTGGGGGCACAGACTTATAAGAACGCAGAGAAGGGCAGGACCAAACTTTAGGGGGCACCCTTCACACTGAATTCTATGTGGTGGGCATTCCCTAGGCTAGCCCTACAGAAGGGATTGAAAGTAGACATTCTGTGGGCTTTCTCACTTCCAGATCTCTGATCATACTGTTGCTTAGTGTGTAATGCTCTTCTGTACATTCTCTTGTCGAAATTCTCCTCTAGTCCTAGCTAAATGCCACCTCACTGAAAGCATCCCAGGTTCCTCAGGGGATATTAGTGTCTTCTTTCTCTGTACTCTCATAGTCTTATCAGAGTCTGCCTTTGAATATGATTAGTTGTGTCCGGGCTTTCCTTGCTGACAAGAGTGTGCATTTCGTGAAAACAGTGACTCTGTCTTATTCATTTCTGTATCCCTGTATCCAAGGCCTGGCCTGGCAGAAGTTCCTGGATTGTTCGAGGGGCAAGTGAATAAATAAGCAGAGAGTTATGGGAAGCTCTAAAGATCAGCCATCTTCAGCCGGTGTGGGTAAGTCTTGGGTGTGGCAAGGGGCAAGCTGAGAAGGAAGGGACTCGGGGCAAGCTGAGAAGGAAGGAGAGAAGTCTGAGACATTAAGTCACATGTATCGGTTCTGGACAAAGCCAGGGAAGTGGTGAGACTCAGCTCAACATCTAGCCTGCTGTGCTGATATCATCATGTTGCTGGACATTAAAACCTAGTAGATGAACATTCGGTGTCCTCATTGAGGACCGCCCTAGCACACACAACTGGACATACTCATGTGTACACAGGCAAATACAGGAATTATCACATGTGGTCACATCTACATGGAGACACGCATGGTCGGGCAAAGAGTTGCATGAGGTGTACAAGAACTCATACATACACACACACACACACACACACACACACACACACACACACACACACAGGCTCAGCAATCTCTGAGAGCCCAGAAACACAGCAAGTGTGATAACAGGTAGTCAAGGGTGGGGAAGCGAGAGCCCTGAGCAAACAGATGGGCTGTCTGTTGATAACCAAAGCCAAGGGAACCTTGGAAAGACTGAACATTGGTCTCCTCCCCACCTTCCCTTCCTCTTCTCCAGAGAGGAGTCTGGGCCTTAAAGCAACAAGCCAGCAAGATCCTTCCAGCATTGCCCCCCTGTGAACAACACAACATCTGATACTCAGCAGCCGGAACCATCAAGCGTCCAACTAGCTTGGACCCTGCCCTGTGCAGTTCTGCACCAGATGGCAGGGGGGCCTCTGGGAAGGGGGCAACACCAGCTAGTCCTCTCCTCTGGGCCACCCCCTGCAAGGATCTGGCTAGTTCCAGCCTCCAGCACCAGGCTTACAGCCTGACTGTATCTTGTTCCAGTTGCTGTCATTACAGTCACAGTGTGTGTGTGTGTGTGTGTGTGTGTGTGTGTGTGTGAGTGTGTGTGTGTGAGAGAGCGAGAGAGAGCGAGAGAGAGAGAGCGCACACCCCTGGGTGACTTTTATCTGGTCAGGAGCTCCCCAGGGCAGGGATCCTTCCTTCCACAGTGAGGCTGGGCTTCTCTCTCTTGAGCGGAGACCATGGCTCCCTGGGCTCCTCCAGGGGCAACAGACACTGCTTTCTCCTCACCTGCATATCCCCCGAAGGCCCCAGATGAATGTGGTCTCTCAGTTGGGTTTCTATCAGTGGGCTGTTGCACCCTCTTCCTTCCAGATCATTTGAGAAATCCTTGCTGCAGAGGGTTTTTAATATGGGGCCCTAATCAGCCTCCAGACTTCGAGTTTCAATCTCTGGCAGGTTCAGAGGCCACAGGCCAGGAAAGTGATCACCTGAGTAATCCCAGCTGTGAACTCCCAAGGGCAGAGTCCTCTTGGGTTTCTTGGCATATTTGACTCACTAGGGAGTTGTTGAGAACCTGAGGTTTCCTCAATAATTTATATCCATGCTCCTCCCTTGACGGGATCACATGAACCCAGACCAAGTCAGTGAACACTATCCCGGGAATCTGATCTCCTGGGTCCAGTAACAACAACAAAGGGAACAATGACGAGGATTACTCTGAACTCCGGGCAGCACCTGGGAGATCTGGACCCAGCTGGAGGCCGGTGACCTGATAGGGCCCCTCAGGCTCAGCAGTGGCCTTCTACTAGCTGGGAGGTGGAGGGTCATGGAGAAAAAGGCAGCCGAATGCTCTGGGAGTCTCACTAGCCTGTGGGGCTCCTGAATGTAAACCAAGTGTCTGCTGGGCATTCTTTTTCCTTGTCCTTCTACCTGGGCTCATACCCATCTTCCCCCTGTTCCGTGTCCTGGCTCCCCTGCATCCTCACCCCTCCACCTTCCCTGGCCCCACTCCCTCAACATATAAACACACTTAGAACTTTGGAACCTTCAAATAAATCCCCCCTTGTCCCCTCCAGTCACCCTACTTCCCTCCTTCCCTCCTTGGACAAGCCACTGGAGATAGACCGAGGGCTTTCCTCGCTGTTCACTGCCCACAGCCCACTGGCCTCCAATACCTGTTCCACTGAAGTGTTACCCCCTCCGCCCCAGCCATGACTAATATACCCACAAACACTCCCCGGCACCCAAATGTTCCACATGCAAGTTCTGAACTTGTTATTTGTTCATCAAAAGTTTTAAAAATACTTCTCTGCGCCAACAACTGAGGAATGATGTGAATACAATAAGGGCCAAGGAGTTTATGATTTGACAGTAAGCAGAAATATGAACCAAGCATAACAGATCTAATTGCTAAGGGATACAACTGAAATATGCCCCGAATGTTATGGGAACCCAGGGGAAGTGCATCAAACCAGGAGGAGAGGAGCAACTGGTCAGGGGAGACTTTCTGGAGGAATTGGGATGCAACTGAGTTTTGAAGGATGTGTGGGAAGTGATTAGCAGAAATTGGGATTTGGGCTATAGGAGTCTTTCACTTTTAAGTGACAGGATGGATTTAAGCAAACCAGGGACAGCAGGGTGAAGCTGGCCTCAGAACTCACATGGCATTCAGACTTCCTGCTATCCCCACATCGGGTCTGTTATTTCTTCCTCTGCGCTGAACTCATTCTCTCCTAATCTGTTCGGCATCTTTCATGTTTCAGAGGTCAGTTGGTCACAACAAGTTTCTGGCTTATATCACCTCCATTGGTTAGCCCCAGCACACATATATATCCCAGAGGAGGGCTCTAATTGGCCTAGCTTGGGTCATGTGCCAATCCTGGGCCAATCACAGAGGTGTGAGATACTCTGCTTGACCAAGCCTGGCTCCCCTACCCACACTTGGGACCAGGGGGCGGGACGCTGTGATTGGCAGCTCCGTCAGGGCCATATGGAATGAGTCAGGAGAGGTAACCCAAAGGAGAGAGTACTGAGAACACAAACAACAGATGTTCATCACAGAGTATTTTCTAGCCAGAGAGAATCACATGTACAAAACTATACAACAGCCATGGAATGTGTCTTGGAATAATTAGGAGTTTTATATAGCTGTTTCCAAGGAAGGACTTAGGGGAGTGACAAGAAAGAAGCCTAGAGAAGAAGAATTGGGAGGGCCATATGTGTTAAACAACAGAGTTTAAATATTATCCTAAAAGCTAGGCAGAATCTTTGGAAAATGTTATGTCAGATATTTGTATGACTAGATTTTTGTGTTTGAAAAGAAAAAACCCTTTTGTCCATAGACCTGTTCTTTCCCCTTTTCCTTATATCAGTCAATGACACCTCCATTTCATGAGCTAGAAATCTGGGGCAACTTGGGGTCATCTCCCTCAGCCAAGTGCTTTCTGGACCCTCTCCCCATTGGCCAATTTTTTCCTTTCTGTGACTCTGCCTTAATTCAGTCCTGGGTCTGTTCTAGCTAGGAACGCTATGGGGGAGGGGGTCCTGCTAATGTAGACCAAGGAGGGAGGCTTCTATGCCCCCACGCAGGCTCTGCTAGACATGGTTCTCTCTCTTTCCATGGCACTCGCCCCTCTCCTCACCATCATCCCACTGCACTGTACCTGTGTGCCATCTGGCTCCGACCCCCTGCCATGCACACATGCTCTGCAGATGCCTCAAAACAGGAGTCCTGTGTTTCAATTCTAACCCTGGCTGCACAAGAGGGTCTAATACACTTAGATACTGGGTAAATGTTGTTGATTAATGAAAACACAAAGGAATAAATGGAGCTCACCTCCTGCCATTAACACAGGCAACTATACACACACCGACAACTTGAAAAAGAAGTTCTAATGTCTTGGTGAAGCCCTCTGAAACAAGGGCATCTTCCTCTATCCTTGCAATCTCTCTCTTCAGTTTCCCTCTCCAAATCTAGGTCCTTACCTTGTCCAGCCATCCATGATATGGGACTGAAATCTGCACTCTGTGTGTGTGTGTGTGTGTGTGTATGTGTGTGTGCACATGTGCATAAAATGCTTTTTGTTACCTGCTTTAATTTTTTTTTAAGTAAATAAAATCTATACTTTGGTACTTTGTGATACGTATCACTTCTTGCAACACATTTCACATTTGGTCATGTGAAGAGTCTGAGTTTACCCCTGGGATCTCTTTATTGAGGGTTGAACGATAAGGAAGGGCTGCTCGGTGTCCACCCCCCCCCCCTGCCAGCTAAGGGCCCACAAGCCAGCACACACCAGTGTCCAGGAAGCACACACAGCAGCCCTTCCTAGTCCCCCCAAGGGCTCTTTGGCTTTTTTTTTTTTTTTGAGAGAGAGAGAGAAAGAGAGAGAGAAGCAGGGCTTGTGTTCACCCAAATTGGGCTGGTGTCCACCTGAAACAGGGCTCAGGGTCACTGGATGTGGGGCTTGAACTTACCAACTGTGAGATCATGACCTGAGCCAAAGTCAGAGCCACCCAGGCGCCCTCTTTGGCCCCTTTCTCTGTGCAGAACTCACCTTCTCTGGAAAGCTTCTCAGACGGAGCCTGTCCTGCTCCCTACTCTCCTCTCTCTGGCCCCAGCCCCATGGCCTATCTCTTCCAGGCTGGATCCACACATGCTCGCCCGCTCGGGAATCCAGTTGGCCTCATGCTTAGGAAAGACTGCCAATCCTTGCTTTACACCTTGCTGTCTTTCCTTCCTTCCATCCGGGAGCTTCCTGGGGTAGAGGAACATGCCACTCCCTCATGTGCCCCCCTCCCCCACTCCTGTACTGTCTGATTCCATCCTGGGCTCAGTCCGCCAACCTCATGGCTTGCCGACAGTTGATGATCAGAGTCTCTTTTATTCTCCCCTGGGACTCTTCAGGGAGGTGAAAAGCAGGCTGCTGTCTGACCTTTCTTTCATCTTAGCTGTCAGGGGACATCTGTAATTTCCCTCTGTCCACCTTCAATTTTGGTCTCTCCCAGGTGGAATGGAAAGGGTACTGGGGCAAGAGTCGGCAGCTCTGACTTAGGCTATCAGACTTACCACCAATTAGCGCTGTGACCTTGGGGGTCATTTATGCTCCTCCTGGTCAAAGCTTCCTTATTTATTTAAGAGAGGCCAAGATCACTTACCCCTTGTCTTTTGTGATGATCGAGTAACATCGGTGCATATAAAGTGCTGTGTGAACTGTAACGTTCCCTTCAAGGGTGCGTATTACCAGTGCTATTTTAACCCTGGTTCTCTTGTCAGTGGAACAGTAGGTTACAAAGTGGCTTCAACTGTGAAGACATGCCTTGTCTCCCATGTCAAGCAGCCTGGAGGCGATTGCAAGATTCAGCAGCTTGCCGGTGTCCAGACTCTGCCTGATCTTCTGTACGAGGCTCTTGGGTTTCTTCCCACTGGGAGATGGAGCTGCTGCAAGCCTCAGCCTCTCAGGCCAGCAGCTGGGGCAGGAAGGTGTGGGCCATGCGGGGGAGGGGGACTGGTTAGAGACGTGAACTGGCTGTTATCCAGCTCAGGTGCTGCCAGGTGGGACAGGCTCTGCAGGGGCCTCGTTGATGGGGAAGAGGGAAGAGGCTCCCTGTCTCTCTCTCTGTTTTTATCAAGGACAACCTTTCCCAGAATCCCCCAGTGGACTACCCCTCAGATTCTATTGGTCAGCACTGGGTCACACTAATAAGCTGGCCAGTGGTAGAGAATAAGATTCTAAACCAATCGTGCTTCATCCATGGGGTCAGGAGAAGGGCCTCTCTGAGAAACAGGGAAAATTGGGGTTTAGCCCATGTGCAGTGGGGGAGCCCCTGCTGCAGCCTCTGCCCGTCTCTCACTGACTCATTCTAGGTGCTGCATATCAGACCCTGCCTTACTCTTTCTAGTTCCTGCCATCCCTCCAAAGACATCTTCGCCATTTTTGTCTTCCGTTCCTGGGACTCCAAGTCCACTCCCTTCCCTCCTGACCCACAATGCTTTCATACAGCAACCCCAACACCGTAATGGTGACAATTACCTGTACTTCCGGCTACTAAGAAGCTGAGTCCTTCTCTTCCTGCACCAGCTTTCTCAGACGATCCGGAAAACGTTTCAGGATCTTGACTGTGCCTCTGAGTTCACATGAGGCCTGACGGGTGGATGAGCGCTGTGGAATCAAGTCAGGAAGCCTTCTTTTCCAGAAGCAGTCCCCAACATTCACACAGCAGTGGGGCACTTAGCTTACCCTTGCCTGGACCCCTGTAATCCATCTTGACCTTCTTGAGAGCCCAGGAGCCAGACAGGCCAGACCGGGGCAATAACCCATTTGTCAGAGGAATCACTCGGGGCTGTAGGAAATCAAGGCGCTTGCCCAAGGTCACCGAGCTCCTAGCAGACGGGTCTGAAGGGGGCAGTCCTGGCTCTGGCCCCTAACTTTGTGGCTCTTCCCAGGGCACCGCAACCCCAAGACAACCCACAACTGGCCTGTTTGGATTGCAGTCAAGCAGGAATTGCCAAGCTCCCAAGTACCAAATAACAAAGGCCTCTGTGTGTGCCAGGAAGAGAGCATAGGAATTCAGTCTAACGGGATGCCAGGCACAGGGCAGCAAACAATGGTTATAAGTTACATTTATATAAGACTCCATTGGTTTGAAAATTCCACTCACAGACATGTCATCTGATATCTCAGCAACCTTGTGAGGAGGATATGCCAAGGCTGATGACTGCAGTACGTGTGGAAACTGAGGAAATGTGACCTGGCTGGCTAGAAGGAAGCTGAGCTGCGACCTCCCCCTGAGGTGTCTGTGTCCCAGGCGTGGACTCTGCGCCCCCCCCCCCCCAGCAGACTAACATCATAAACCTGCCCCCCAGCTCCCAGGTTCAGCGCTGGTCAAAATGCCAGCTAGTTTCTCAAAACTATGTAGAAAGCAGCTAGGGCTTAGAAAGTAGTTTCAAAGGAAATGTGCCCAAGGGAAGAGGGCCTCGGAGTAAGAAGGGAGTGGGTGGGAAGAGGCTCAGAACAGGCCCACTGAGCCCAGGGCAGCCTCCGGCCGGCAGCCAGGTGGAGCCCCAGAGAGCCTACAAGTAAGAGCCGATGGAAGAGTAGGGTATCGAGACCTCCAGACTTCTCAGGCCAGCAGGAAAACTTTACTGGGCATTTACTGGGTGTTTCGGCTCCTTGTCTAGAATGCCCCTAGGGATCAGCCTCTGCGCTGGAGCCCTGCCTCATGGCCACAACCAATCTCCATGATGCCATTTGGAGGTGTCAACAAGCTGCTGTAAGGTGACAGAGCCTGGGTCTTTCCCCCTCCCTTGCTCCTTTGTCAGCCCATTCAGTAAGCACACTCAGTAAACAACAGCTGACTGGGCCCTAGCCTGTGGTCCTATCTCCTGTGCTCTGGGGCTGAGGAAGCCGATTGCTCAAAGAATGAACTGCAGTCAGTGAGCAGACCTAGAGACCCACAGGAGAACAATGGAAATGACATTTGGCCCACATATATTCTTGCCAGTCCTGCTCCCATACTCCATTGAGAGCTGGCCGCTAGTGAAATCTGGTGGCTCCTGTACAGACATGTTGGATGGTCCTCCCTATATTCCCTTGGCCCGCTGCCTTCAGCTGCCATGGTGGTGGGACTCACACTCACCTTGGGCACATCCCATCTCAAGCAAACTCCCTGAGTCTCTTTGCTTTTGTCCCTGGGGCTTCTCCAGAGCAGGAGAAGTCTCTTTCACCCACTTCAGGGACAGTCCAGAAATGTGGAGAAGTGAATGGTCACAGGGGCAGCCCCTACTCAGTGGGAGACAGGAGGTGGTGGGTGAATGCCAGCTTTCTGCAGAACTGAGCTCCCACTGCCTGCAATGCCAGTGCCAACAATGCCCCCAATATTCACGTTTCCTTGCCCCGTTTCTTTTCCTTTAAACACTGTCTGATCCCTGACTCGTTCTGGGAATCAACTCCCAAATAAATCATCTGCACCCAAAGCCTTATCTCAGGCTTTGCTTTAGAGTGAACCCAAACTAAGACACTTGTCACTTGGATTGGACAAGGTGCATGATCGTCTCTGCCTACTTGGGCTGCTGTATCTCCCGGCAATCTTGCCCCCTCCTAGATGGGTTTTACTGAGGGCAATAGCGAAGAGGCTACCACGTGGTGATCTATTTACATTCTGGTGCCTGTTCTCTCTGCCGCCGTCCCCTTCTCTGAGCAATTATACAGAACCCCCCGGAAAAAGAGTAAATCACAGTGGCTGAGGACAGACTCTGGGGCCAGGTACGCTGCATCTGAATCCTGGCTTGCCGCCATCAGTGGTGTGATCTTGGATAAGTCATCTAAACTCTGTGTTTAGATGACTCATTTCATTTACATATATGTAAAAAAGTGCTAATAGTACCTGCCTCATAGGGTTGTGGGTGAAGGTTAGTTACATGAGGTGTGTCCTGAAGTGCTTACAGTATTGCCTGGCACACTAGAAATGGTATTGTGTTTGCTACTCTTATCTCCTCTTCCATGAAAGCTTTTTGTGCAGTGCCTCGGGAGGAGGAACAGAGCAGGGACACTGAGGACCCCCAGGGGCCTGGCTCCTTCTCATTCCTCATCTCCTCCTTGGTGGCCCTCTTGGCAGGGCTGACTTCATAAATGTGTGACCTGCACCTGTTTTAATGCTCTGCAGTTGCCATCTTGAAATTCTTAAACTTTTGGAACCAGGGGCTCTGCATTTTTATTTTGTGCTGGGTCCTACCTGGTGCTGCTTGGTGGCTTAAACCTTGGGGAGGGGTCTCTGTGAGTGATGAGAGCAGAAGAAACCCTGTCCTCTGGCCAAGCTGAGTTCATGGTTTCTTCTCTGAGGGCAGCAGAAGATGCAGGCACAGTGGAACTTTTATCAGAGTCCTCGTGACTGACAATGGCTCCTGGTGGGGAAGGCCCGAGAGGCCAGCTGGTCCAACACCCACCCGGAGCTGGGCTCTCCTGCCCACCCCTGGCACAGGCTCACCCAGCTTCGTTGTGAATTCTTTCAGAGACAAGAAAGGATCCGTTTCATTGGCCAGTCTGACTGTAACTGCTCCTCATTCTCGCGCAGTGTTTAAAGTTCTCTGAACCCTTTCACGAGGATTATCTCACCTGGTTGTCACTAACCCTCTTTGTGACAGGCATTTTCTAAGGAAGAGAAATTGAGGAGATGATACTTTCCAGACTAGCAGCCCTTGATGCCTCCCTCTCAGCCTTCCCCCCTCCTTCTATCAGCGATTGAAATGTCACTTCATCTAGGAAGCCTTTCAGCCTATCGAAAGAGAAAGAACACCTTAATTCTTTGTACTAAATTATTTTTCCCCTGGGCTGTAGGTAATATATTGTAAGACTTCTTTTTCCCCACAAGTGCTTCATTTGAATAACAGTCATGAGAATGGCATGAACTAAGCAGCCTTTTGAAGAACTGAATCTTGTTTTAAATGTATTCGATTCTGTTTTAAGATGGATAAGACAGGATCACAGCATCTTCCTCCCTTATTTCCCAAAGAAATAATGCAGAAATTTAAACACAAAGCAGAAAGGCAATGACCTCAAACAGCCAAAGAGTCAATCACACGAGGCAGAACACACACTTTAAAAAGTGCCAGACAAGGAAAGAAATGGAAGCTTCTGGAACCATGTGGTTTTGTTCTGCCCCTGATTGTGGAAATATGTGGAATGAAGAGATCCAGAGTGCTTCACCAATGCCTTCCCTTTTGGAGGGCAGCCACCAGAGGGGATGGGTAGGGCAAGGAACGGTCTGAGAAGGGAGGTCCCCAGTACGCGGGGCGTGAGTGGGCGGGAAGGACTGTCCTTGGCTTGCTGTCTTCCCAGTAAGGTACACAGGTTGACCAGATCCCACAGGAGGAGCAGCCCAGGTACAGAAAACCTCACTACTAGGACATGCCAGTTAGCACACACCTGTCCGACCAGGTGTCTGTGACAGTGTGTTACAGGGGCTCCTGGAAGGAGACACTTGTTGCTTCTCACTTGCTCCGTAGACTTACCACTTTCTTATTTCTCCAGCTTCTGGGGAAAAAAAGTCTTTTCTGTTCATTTCCTTCTTGCCTGTAGTTTTCAGATTCTTTGTACCTATGTTCTACACCCAATACTCCCACTCCTCACCACCCCAACCCAACAATGAATGCCTTCCGAATGGGAAACCCATGGGGCATTCTGCCTGGACTGGTTTCTCCGTCAGAATCCACCCTCGTGGATTAACCACCCTAGTGGTTAGGTCACTACCAGTGGAGCTGGTCAGGTAGCCTGCTGGTCACTCCTTTCCTTCCTCTTTCTTTCTTTTTTTTTTTTTTTTAATGTTTTATTTATTTTTGATACAGAGAGAGACAGAGCATGAGAGGGGGAGGGGCTGGGAGAGAGAAGGAGACACAGAACCAAAAGCAGGCTCCAGGCTCTGAGCTAGCTGTCAGCACAGAGCCCGATGCGGGGCTCGAACCCACGAACATGAGATCTGACCTGAGCCAAAGTCGGAGGCTTAACCAACTGAGCCACCCAGGCACCCCTCCTTCCTCTTTCAATAACGAGGAAGTCAGTCTGAGTCAGGGCTCCTCCTGACACACCAGGATTTCCCATCATTCAGACATAACTCTAATTTATTCCAACTACTATGCCTGATCTTACATGGAACAGAGTCTGAAGGTTGAGTAATCAACTATCCATTTCTCTGCCTTCAAGGAGAAACTGCTTCATAAAGTCCACATTCATTAACTCATTCATCCCTTGCCTTTTTAAGACACATTTAAGGAGACCAAAGCCAGGTTACCTTCAGCATAGGCCAGACTAGGACTGCTCTGAACCCTGTCATGCCTGAGCAGGCATGTGCTCATGCCAAGCTTTTCACCAGATGTTGGCTTCTAAGTATTTCCAAATCTCCTCTAGGAGACCTGTTCGGTAATGACATCTTTGCCTCATCCTTTCTCACTTACGGAATTGCTGCTACCCTGAAGAAGTTGTGTGGATGGTGGGCTGGACAGCCTGATGGGCATCAGGCTGGGGCTCTTAGAGAAAGATCAGGCTTCGAAACATCACCTTCTTATCACCTCCCACCTGCACCCCCAGCAGAACTAGCCCTCAGAGCCATGCCTGCCATCCCAGTTCCACTTAGAGGAACCTCTGGCATCTACCATAATACCTCAATAACCAGAAGCAGTACTGATTCTAATCCGCCCACTTCCTGCTGGTACCCAAATTCCTAAGGACTGAGTACGTGGCACTTATGACTGGAGGATAAAATGTCAGTTATCAAGATATAAACTTTGCCAAACTTCACAATCACAAAACAAATAATCCAGTGAAGAAATGGGCAGAAGATATGAACAGACACTTCTCCAAAGAAGACATCCAAATGGCCTACAGACACATAAAACGATGCTCAACATCACTCATCATCAGGGAAACACAAATCAAAACCACACTGAGATACCACCTCACACCAGTCAGAGTGGCTAAAATGAACAA
>NC_043702.1:139147534-139161415 GCF_006229205.1 Suricata suricatta | reverse complement strand
TAATGGAGAACCAGGGGGAACAGAGGAGGGAGAGAGAGTTGGGGAGAGAGAGGGATGCAGAACTTGAGAGACTATTGAAAGCTGAGAATGAACTGAGGGTTGGGGGGGAGTGGGGAGGGGGGAAGATAGGTGGTGGTGATGGTGGAGGGCACATGAGGGGAAGAGCACTGGGTGTTGTATGGAAAACAATTTGACAATAAAATATTATGGAAAAAAAAGAAAAAAAATTAAACTATGAAAAAATTTTTAAATAAACAAATGACAGTAAAAAAAATAAAATAAAAAAATAATAATAAATAAAACCTAACAAAAAAAAAAAAGATATAAACTTTGGAGTCTTCTGCAACTAGAAAGGAAAACATTTTCAAATTATTGTGGCTTCCTGAATTGTCAGGATGCCTTCAGTGCAGGCTTTTATATTTTAGGATCATATGAAATATGCATAGACAACTATGGGCTGGTGGATAGCTTCCAACTACTAGAAATTATATTTTCCTCCCTTTTGATAATTAGTTCAAGGTCTTCACCACAAGTGACATCATGTCTCAGAAGCAAAAAATAGGTCTCTGTGAAGACTATGTAATGTCTTCTGTCGGGCAGATCCTATTTCCTCTTTATGTCCTACTCTTCTTACCTTCCTAATTGGCTCTCCAACCTCAAAGCTCTTTGTTGCTGTCAGGAGCCTTAAATAATGAGGTATAGTCTGACTAGGTGAGGTTAGGAGCTTGGCCAAGCTAACTGTATTGCACTTTATTGTGGAAACCCAAATGACCTAGGGCTCAGGAAACGGGATGGTGGGCATTACAGCCTATGTGATGGTGATAAAATTCTCATGAGCCAAACAGGTCATGTGTCCCACAGGCATAATTTACAGTCTGTTAAACTCAATTGGAGTGAGATAACACGATCTCCTTTACTGAGCATTTAATACAATATGCTTCATAGAAAAGATCTCATTTAATACTGAAAAGAAGTCTTTGAAAGTTTCCCATTTAACACATGAGGAGAGTGAGGTTTAGAGGCTAAGAAAGAAACATGTCAGAGGGGTTAGGATTCAAGCTTATGGGCTGAGTTCTGGGGGTTGCTGTCCTTCTGTGGGCTCTTCTTGGACAGGCCCTGGAACCCAGCGGCTGCCATGATAGAGGGACATTTGGGCACTAGAGGCAGGGGTGGCCTGAGTGTATTACCTGCTGCCAGTGTCATACGGAATTCAGAAATGAAAGGAACTGTTATGAGATTGAAATCTCTCCCTACTTCAGTCTAAAGTCAGGCATTCTGTCTTCTACTATACACGGCCGAGATAAAAAGAAAATGCATTTCATTTCCACCTCCAAAAAGATAAAGAGCATGGATTTCATACTTTCTTAGTGGCTAATTGTATCTCTGCAACAGCTGAGGGAACAGTTATAAAAAATAATCTAGGACTTGGGAACTATTATGTTTAAAATTGAGGAAAAGGAAATTACAGAAGCTTTTAAATCTATCCCCTCTTTAAGAAGTGTACTTAATCCTTTAGATTTAACTCTGATTTACTCAAAACAAAAAACCCAAACAGAGGCAATCTGCTGTTTGGGGGAAAACATTTGAATGGAAATCAAGAGACCTGGTTTTAGTCCCGATGATTCTGTTAAGTAGCCATTTGATGCTACCAGCAAGGGACCAAAGTTGCACCAGAATGAAATCCACCATCTCAACACAAGGTGATGTCTAAAGTTCCTGCTAGCTCTGAAATGCTAAGGGCCAATGAGTAATGCATCAGTCAATGCTGAAAATAATAGAAAGATCACTCCCCAACAAAACCTCTATTCTTTTAGATATGTGTCCTTTCGATTAATGCGATTTATATGAATGAGTGATGGACCAACATATCTAATCCTCTTAGTATTCAGAAATTCAAAAAACTTCCAACTATTGAAGTTATAGGCAAACTTTTTAAGTGTGAGAATTAATTCTTCTAGACCCAGGTAGTGGTCTTTCTTTATTCCAATAACCGAGGAATTGTTTACTGTGATAGCTGGTCTTCAAAGATGGCTCTCCATGAGCCATTTAGACCCTTTTGTATTTAGACCCTTTTATAGACCCTCTCACTTTGAATCTTTACTGGCCCTGTGACTCACTTTGGGGCGATTGGGTGGCTCAGTTGTTTAGGTATACGACTTTGGCTCAGGTCATGATCTCATGGCTCGTGAGTTTGAGCCCTGCATCAAGGCTCTGTGCTAACAGCTCAGAGCCTGGAGCCTGCTTCAGATTCTGTGGCTCTCTCTCTCTTTGCCCTTCCTCTGGTTGTACTTTCTCTTTCTCTCTCTCAAATATAAATAGACATTAAAGGTAATTTAAAAAAATAGATTGGCAGTGACTCACTTTAACCAAAGTGACATTGTGCTAGTAATGGGTCTAAGCCAAAAGAAATCTTGGTTAGTTTCTAATTTTTGTGCTTTTTGGAGCCCTGCAGTGCCCTTGCTTTCTGTCCCACACTAAGTATATCAGAGTTCAATACATCCAACACAGACAGGCCCAGATGCCTCATTTCCAATGCCATCCTTTGTCCTAACTGAAATGTGTACATTCCAGGGAAAGATAAAAGCCCTATTGTGAGCTCTAGATGCCTTGATTAAAAGAGGTTACTTGTCACCAGTATTTTGAATTGTCTCTTTGTTTAGCATCCTGGAGATGCCGGATGGCTCAGAGACAGGCTTTTCTTCTGCCGAGAGCACAGAGTATCTAAAATGGCAGGTGGGACCCACCGCAGGTGACGCCTGAGGACACAGTCTTAGGACAGGGTTCTCACAGAAGTGGATTTCCCGAAGTCCGCCATGTTGGAGGACCTCCTGGCATCCTCGTGGGTCAGGGGTGTGTGTGTCTGTGTAGAGAGCAGCCTCTGCACCCCCTGTCTTCCACCTCTCCTGGGCTCCTCTTCCTAGTACTCTAACTCTTCTGATTTCCCCACTTGTAGGTGCCCTGATTCTGATACAGTGTTAACTGGTGAAAAACGGAAGACAAGACCCTTTTCAAGAAGTGTTGCATCAAAAATGAAACACAGGCCTGAAGATGCCGCAGTTGATAATTTGGGGAGGTCTTTCCGCCCCATGATTTCTCAATGGCACCACAAAGAGAACAGATATAATCGTGAGGATGGTCCAGGGTTCTCTCTGGGCCACGGTAGGTAACAGTGAGAGTTTTACCACCATCTTTAGAGCGAATCTCATACCTAAAAGAAAGTGCTTCGAGGAAAGATAACAGAAACCTTCCCGAGGAAAACTCAGAAACAAATTTTGTGATGTGCTCAAGTTGCCTAGCAAAAAAAAAAAAAAGAAAAACAAAAACCAAAAAACCAAAACAAAACATTGTTCCAATCTCTTCCTTTGTAAAATAGGTTTGAGCATACCTAATTAAGAGTATTTTTCTGATTATAAAAAGAATTGGTCTCATTCCTAGTGGCTAGCCAACCTTCCTCCCTTCCATGTGTGTGTTTATATGTGATCTGGATTATTGATACTTCATGGTTCTCATGCCCCTAGGAGTTAAGAACAAGGTTATACAAGTCCTGAGAGGTAAAAATTTATTGATTTATATATCAGCATGTTATGATATGGTCACACCTGCTCATACAGCTGACTTTTTCTTATAGCCAAAAGAGGATTTTTTTTCTTTTAAAAATACATTTTTTTCCAGCAGGAAGAAACCTTTTAAAACAAACATTTTCATATTAAGTGGAAATTTAAAACAACGGCTTGCTCCCCCCCACCCCCCAACTCATGAGAAATAGGGCTGGTCAGCAATCTCTGAGTGCTTCAAATCTCCTTTCAGTCTTCTGCCCCTAATTTGCTCTTCGTCTTCGACAGCAGCAACTTCTAGGGGGAAAAATGCAACCTCAACTCAAAACAGCAGCCTGAATCCAAATAGAAGAAGAGGTAGACTGAACTGTAACATTTTAACTTATTTGGTAGATTATATATTTTTAATACATTTAAATTTTTTTCAGTGGGATCAAACATATTCTACAAACAATACCTGAACAAAGAAAGGTTTTAAGGGACTGTGCCACTCAGGTGCCCCTCATCAAAGAAAGGTTTTAAAGGCTCAAAACAAAATCTAAGAGAGACTTCTATCAGTCTACTCAGCTTTGAGACCTGAAAGCATAGAACCAGCTTTAGAAAAATGGAAGCTTCCCATGTACTTCAGGAAAAAAGTTTGCGTTTGTCAAATTCTTCCAGTCAAAAGCATGCTCTATAGGACTGATGTTAATGCTTTTCCACCTTTTAAAGGCCCTGCAAGGGTCAGTGAGAGGAACTTCCTGAGAGCAGTGAGTAGCTTAACTGTGAGAGGTTTATTCAATACTAACAGCAAAACAGAAAAGACAGGCCAGTGGTATCCTGGAGACAGCTCTTGAGGGCTCCCAACGCTACAGCCAACTGTTACACTTCAGTGTTTTGCCAGCACTTGTTAAACAGCTGTTATGAAAATTATATAAACTTATAATTGGTGCTGGAGCTCAAAGTGGTTCACCTAATGAGTAAAATTTGTACAAGGGTAAGAAATAGTTTAACAGTAGAGCGCATATCAGATTGAGTGACAATAAATTTGAGAAGTAGGTGAATTAGGATGTTATTCCATTTTTCAAATCATAGGTTGGCTACAAGAGCTCAGCAAAATCAATTAAAGCATCCTGGGAGTCACTTGGCCATATGGAGTTTACAATAAAGTATATTTTTTATCATATGCTAATTGTGTTATATGTCCTTGCTATCAGGAAAATTTATAGCAAATGATGTACACTTGCATGCATCATTTTTCTTCCAGGAGAGCAAACTGGTGAACAGTTACCAAGATACCAACCCTAGATCAGTATCTCCACCATACCATGGGGGAGAATGGAGAAGGAGCGGAGGAAATAGGTTAAAACCAAAGAAGGAAGTACAATCCTTTTTCATTTGGTTTTTCGGTTTGCCCTCAGTGTCCAACTGCCATGGTGTGCTCTAAGTACAGGTCCACAGACGGTAATGCCAAAATAGTTCCAGAAACACACAAACACCCCTTCCCCACCACTAAGAAGTAAAAGCACTTTACTTGAAAAAAATCAACTTTATTTTTTCTAGGTTTAAAAAAAAAATAGAACCAGCTATTCATTTTGTCATTGTTGTTGTTGAGAAAATGCTTCTTTTGGTGTTCACATCTAAATTTCTGAAAAGGTGATCTGGTTACTAAAATAATCCCATATGCATTCATAACCCAGATCCACCTGTGACCAGCCCTTTACATAGTTAATTATAGTTGCCACAGCCTTTACATTCATTCTTATCATACATTTCAACATGCAGATACACAAAGAAAGGAAAACAGGCCAATAAGCTGAAGTAAACATATGGCATCAGGAAAACTAAAATCCATCTGTATAAAATAAATACAACTTTGCAATAACTGTGAAGAAAACGAAAGCGCACGTGATGTGACAATGGCAGGACAATTTATAACTGCATCATTACCCAGGCATGAGATAAGTTACTGTAAAATGCAGACTCCTCCCATGTAAGGAACTTGTGCATCAGTCATGTGTTCAACAGTTCTACACAATAAAAATAAAGCCATTTGAAATATGTGTGCATACTTTGCAGCTAGAATACACTTAAAATATTTTCACTCTTTCAACTGTTCTAAAAAATATTAAATGTAAAAATTCTCAAATGAAAAATTTGCAGAAAAACTCATATTTTCCTTCCATATGGCTTCAGTCACCCTCCTCAACAGCTCAGCACCCTCAGCTTATTCCCAGGGTCCAGTTCCTAATTGTTGAGGATCAATGCAAAATGACTGCAATAAAGCACCAACCAGTGACTGCTCCAGAGAACACCCAGCCCCTCTGTGATCTGGAAATGTCCAATTTAGGTGGTTTTGGTCCCGAATGTATTAGTCTCCACCCCCAGAAAGTAAACCAGTATCTCTGCTGCCCAGTGCTGCTTTTGACTTTCCCTTTCACATTAACAGACATAAGGTTCATAGCACTACATGGCAAAAAATGAGACTAGCCATTTTTATTCATCTTTGTGGACCCAAGGGGACCCGCTCGTAATGGTAACTCTGGAGTGAAGTCCTGTGTATTGAAGAAAATAGCGAACTCTTCCTATTTAGCAGTGCAAACAAAATTTTCTTAAATAATCCAATAAGACTGTCCAGGATTAAAGACTACTTTCTATGATTATAGCCAGGTCCCGCTAGTTCAGAAGAGTCTTCAGGGAAGTGATTGTCAAAAACGTTACTAAAGACAAATCCACAAGAAGTGAATGACACGAGCAAAGAATGAAGAGCTGTTCTTAACATCAATCCAAATGATATTAACCCTAGGATGATGTGAGGTTTACATTGGGTGATTTAACATTTCATTTTCATAAAAGGCTTCAGTATAATTGCAATACCGCCAACTCTTGATTATTCAGGGATTCCTTTTCTAGTCCAGGGATTATTCAGGCTTTTGTGTTCCCTCTTTTTGAAGCTGTCCGTCTTCCCAAATCTTCTCAGTACTCATTGACATAGTCATAAATACGTAAGCAAGAGAAACTAATAAACAACTGAACTCATTTTTTTTTCATTAGAAATCATCCCCACAAGAAAAAATAAGTTTGATGAGGAAAAAACTCAAACTCATAAATACACACTAGATTTTCGGCTAACTATGACATATTATTGGATTAATTATCCAGTAATCCCTAGTTACTTTATAGTGGGAAATTAACAGTTGATGGTAATATTAGAAACTACTTAATATTATGACAGATCTGAATTCAGAGCTATCTTTAAAAAAATCTACTTAGATTCTCAACTAATTTGTTTGCCCACCCCAAGACATCATTTTCCATTCTATGATTTTTCTTTACCTTCCACTGGTGCATAGCTTTCTCCATCAAATCTGTATATTTCAACACCAATAATAGTTCCTGAAGTTAAGAGTGAACTGCCAATGTGGTCACAGCCAAGCAGGCGCTCCACTGCTGTGACTTGCTGAGACCAGGATCCAGTAGGGAGTTCTCAACCCTCTCTGACGTGGGAATCTGGACAGATCAGCTGAGATCAAGAAGTACTGAGATTCTACAAGCTACTGGCACTGTTTTATTTTTTCCCCTTAACAAAATGTACAGTCTCTAAACCTCCTTTCATCTCACTTTGCAAAGAAAGTACAAATCAGGCATTTTTATTCAGTTCTGTACAGTGGTGTATTGTGGCTTTCCTGATTCGCCGTATAAGAACACCGATTCTCTCTTCACATTCCCTAACGCGAGCAGGAGGACTCCAGTTACTGGTAAGGAAAGCACTCTCGATGCTCTCAAACGAACGTATTTTGCAAACAGAAGAGAGAGAACACGTTGATAAACAATCAAAAGAGGGATACACAGATCAACTACGCATCTATTTACAACCTACAGGTCTATTTTCAAAAATGAACTCTCGTATCTATTGGTATTTGTCACTCTAAAGACTGTTGAAATGACTCTGCACTTGGAAAGTAAAGCATTTTATAGAACAGTTGGTTTAATGTGTACAGTATATTAACAATATCACGTTCCTTTGGAGCACAGCGATGGCATTAGTGGCTCTAAATCACATCTATGTATGCATGTATGCATCTCTCTCTCTCTTTTTTTTTTTTTTTTGATAGGAGAACTGCCCACTCCTACCTGTGGCTTGCTTTAGCAATGAGGAAAAGGTCTATTTAGCTAGGACTGTGCATGCCTTACCTAACAGTGAGCAACTTATCCCCCAGATGGCTGACTAATCTCTCAAATGAACAATTTCAATTCATCCTGTAATCCAGCAGTGTTTGCTGGGTGTCAAACAGAAGTGTCGTTAAGCTTCTCTTTGGCTTCCTATCATTATCCATGCCTCTTAATCGAGATTGATTTCACCTACTCAACTCACTGTCACTGTAAAACACACAATAAAATGTCTAGATTTCAAAAAAAAATCGCATCTTATAACTACCACCACCAGAGCCAACACATTAACACCGTCTTCTGCATTTTACCAGTAGTAGCATAATCTGCAATGAGGTATTTCATTAACACATTATTCTCTCATATATATATATATATATGCACGGAATTAACCTAAAGACGAAGCTGCTGTGGCCTTTTATTTGGTGTTGCTTTACCTTTCCCACATAACTGGGAGAAAATTCACATCTCTTCAGTTTCTGTTTTTTTGGTTTATTTAAAAATAGAAAACATGAGCTTTTATTTTTATTTTCTGGCCTACTTCTCAAAATTGCCATTTGTATGATTAGTGACAACGGGAATCTACGATGCTCCCATCAGGGACAACTACTCCTGACTTACTAGGATCTTACTAGTCCTACAGTTCCAAGCCCAAACACATGCTCTGTCTCAACACTGGGAATGCAGGGAAGGAGCTGATGCGGTCCCAGCGCTTTGTGGGAAGAGTCTGGTTCTACTATGAGGTAAATCACATGAACATAGTGGGAAAAAAAATGTTCTCTAGAAATAGAGACTTGCCTTTATTCTCCTTAAAAGCAATGGGAAGAGATAGGGGAAGCCTTTTGTGCTGGTCTGAATCCTGGTCACACCACCCTGGCAGGGGCAGCAACTTGATGTGACAATGGAGCACGGGTTCAGGGGGTGCCGTGTGAGAGTTTGTCTCCATTTTGTGCCCGTGTCTGGCTATAGCTCCTGTTTTTTCTGATCCGACCCCTAGTCCACCTCAAACTGATCATTTAAATGTCTTATATTAGTTTCAGCTGCCCTGAGCACATTTGGTGCTAATAAGCCAAGATGGGAGACCAACACCTCGGAGTTGGACGGAAGCCTCACAGGAGCGTGGTGCTCAGGGGCGGGCGGCCCGCAGGGCGACAGCGCCCAGGTGCACAGCGCACACAGCACAAGACTCCCGCTCACCGATTAGGCTTACGCTTGTTTTCAGGCTGCATTACTAATCCTTTGCTATATAAGCATCTGATAAAAGTGCATTTTGTAAAAGACAATTATCAATCTATGATATGCCTTCTATACAAAAAGAGAAATCAAGTGACTCCCTTCATATAAGGGAAAGCACTAGTGCATGTAAACACAATATTGGACTGAGCTAGCCTTTTTTAAGAAACACATTCTAGTACCAGGATGTGTCCAGAGGACACTGCTGTCCCCCCATGAGCAGGCCTGACACTGGAGTGTCACTGCAAACCACAGGGGAACAGGTCCTCGGGAGGTGCCGACTGGCTCCCCGCCTTGAGGCTCCCAGGGACACGGCCAGGGCCGGTGGCGATGAGGGGGCTCTACAGCACGGCCCTAATAAACGCTACTAGCTACGAGGAACGGATACAACTCTCTGAGCTTGAACTAGATCACCAAGTACATCTAGTGGCAACGGCATTTCTCTCAGAAAGTCTTCTAGGATGATTTTATGATTTCCTCTTCTCCGAATGCGATGTTGGCTTAAGTGTGTGGTACAGTGTATCTTTTGAAAACATGAAAAGTCCTTAAAACATATTAGCAGGTCATTATATCACTGATCCTCATTTTAGTAGAGTTTTAAAATATCCCAAAGGGGGATAAATATTAATCCATCCACAGAATTTCCTTTGCTTTTTTTTTTATATTCTGATTTGCACATGTAAAAGAATGCACGCTTATGAAAGTCTGAACTCCTATGGTGACCTTGACAAGTCCCAGTCAATTCCTAAAACAGGCAATGGTAAAAATACTGAATGATGTTATACCACATATAGCCTGACAAAAATGCAAAAGACTGTATGAGAAATATCCACACATTGCTGAGGGTCATCTCCCTGGAAACAGCTTCCTTATGGCCCTTGGGAAGTGGAAAAGCCCCTAAAAGACAAAATAGAGGTATTAATTTGTTTTACTGTGGTGGCAGGTCTTCTGAACAAAAGTTGAATATTAGTTTAACTAGAATTTCTGTTGTGCATTCTTTAGAGCATCTTCTGTGACTTCCCTTTGTTCCTGAAGAGAGAGATCTCATTTGAAATACAGTTTACAAACTGCTGACCTTTTTCCTGCCCCTGCGCATTTGCATGTATTCTCCCCGCCTGAGTTGCTTCTCTTCATGTCAGTGAACGGCAGGTTTAACTGCATTCTTCCAATATCTGAAAAAATACCATCAATCTACTTCCCCACTCCTTAAGGACGGCACACTCATCGCCATGTTTATTGCCTTCTCGCCATTTTCCATGGCCTGTAATGATACAGATCTATCTTTTCTTTTTGCTACAGACTTGTTTCCTGTCTGTCCTCTTCTGGAATATAAACTGCATGAGAGCAGGCACTCTGGCCGCCTTGTTTCCACTGGAACCCTAGAGATTTCTGTAGTGGCCAGGACACAGAATATGTGAAATTGATATTAAATAATTGCTGAAATAACATAATTTACACTAATCCCTCTATTTACAAGTTAAATGTTTTTGCAAAAGGTGGTGGCAAATCACTTATATTATTTTCAAAGGGCAGTATTATTTATGAAATTTAATAATGTAAAAATAAACACAGAGTAAACAGATGCCTTTAAATTCTTTTCTGGAACAGAAGACTAGGCTACTTCAGAGCAACACTACCTAAAGTCATCTTGATAACACTTCAGCAATTCAAATAGTCTTTGTCCTTGCTGATAATCCCTTTGGGTAAGCTGATTCATGTGGGGATTTGCTTCTCACAGCAATTTACAGAGAACACTTTTAAGTTTCAGGGTCTATTCTACAAATAGCTTTCTTAAAAAAAAAAAAAGACTTCCGTTATTGTTGCTGTAATTTTGGCTAAATATCATAAAGCAAGACATGAAGATTGAAAAAGAAGAGATATTCTTGACTCTTAATCACCTTGTGCCTTCTTATACATCTATCCTGTTTTATCTTTAAAGACATTTGAGAGTAAGATCAAGGATTGTACATGGTGCAGAGAGATCTCTTGTTCAATGAGTCTTACTAAGAATTCTAAAGACATGCACAGTATCCAACTGCTGTCACAGAATATGCACTAGTCCATAGCCCCAGAGTCAGAATGTTAGGATCAGGAAGGAATCCTATTGTGGATAAAGTGAAAAAAATCCTAAATACAAAGACAAAATCATTAAAGGTAATCAATAGGATCAGCCTTTGCTCATCATCAGGCCTTTGACAGTTTTTAAGAGGAACAGTAATTCTGAACCAAAAAAAATCTAAGTGGGAAGAATATAGAACTTACTGTTAATCTAAAATCTCATAGCCATCATCAGACCTAAAACAACCTTCTCTTCCTCCTTTTTTTTTCTTATTGTAGGTTCTAGAAAATAAGCCTACAATACACTTAGTTATTTGTGAAAGCACTTTAGTAATTCCTAGCATTCTACCAATGCTAATTTTCTTCTTTCCTAACCTCCTTTCTTTCTCCCTCTCTCTTCCTCCCTTCCTATGTCTGTTTCACTGCGCTGTAGTTTTCATGGAAGGTAGAGAATATTAAATGTAGATAAGGACCTTATGATAAATAGACTTTTTTTTCTCCCAAGGAGAAAAGTATAAGGTTGTACCCATGAAAACGTAAAAAGTAAGTTTTATCCCTCATATGTAAAGAAAAGAATAAGCATGCATAAAAGTGCAGTTCAAACTGATCTCAAATGACTGCAAGCTGGTGGTATTATTTAAACAAGTAGGTACAATGCCAAACCATACATGTTATTTGCTATTTCATCAGACAGTCGTGCAACTATATGTTTATGTGCAGTTTTCCAAATACCCTCTTGCATTCATGCCACTTATACAGTTAACTTACCATTTGATCTTGCACACTTCCTGATGAAGTAAAAGCCTGAATAAATTTAACACTAACACTGTCCTTATGAATATTCTCAGCTGAAATTCTTAACTACAGACATCCTTTGATTCCTTTAGGGTATCTGAATAATGGAAAAATGGTTATCTCCCCTAAAGTACATCTTTGGAGCCACCACTAACTTCAGAAACCTATGTAACAGGACACTCTGTACCTGTTTCGTAAAAATGTGATAAGAGTTCCTCTTTCTCAATAAAACGTTGATAGAGCCAATTAGAGAGGCCATCAGTCTCCAGGGGTACGTCTTTAATTGGAAAGATCCTATGAAGAGTTAGGGAAACAAAAAGCAACAATTACTTTAATTCAGAAATCAAAATCATTCAGAAACACAGCTTTGGTCACTGAAAAGCAGATGAAAGTCATGGAATGGCCTTGTTTCTGCAGCTTCTCAGGTCATCCTAGTTTTAAAAAAATGTTGATTATACAGCAGAGTTCATTTGTTCATTCATTAATTTACTAGCTTGTTTTATGTGAGGTCCAGCACCAGAAGATGAAAAAATATTAATACATTATCCAGTATCTACAAATAATTATTGAGAAATAGGTGTCTTCTTCTGTTTGTGGGCTTAAGAAATGGTATTCAGAACAGATGGAGTTTTCAAATGAAGTTACTTTAGGACACATTTATAGTAATCAGACACTAGGCCGGATAATGCATCTTAGCCATGTTCTTTTGGAGGAAATGTCTGTGAACTAGACAGAATCTGCCTAAATTGGTGCCTTTTCACTCACTCACTCAGTCAGAGATATTGGTGCCCTGAGCAGGGCCGCCTCCTACTGGAGCACAAATGTGAAGATTCTATGAAGGTGTCCCGATGCATCAGGAAACAGGCTGGGATGATTAGTGATCTATATCTTGGGACGGAAGGACCAAAAAGGGCAGCACACATACATAGTATTTACTGACTTTCGTTTTTGTTTTGCAGTTGGGGGGGTGACTTTTTTTAAACTTCTTAAAATTTTCTTTATTGAGAGAGAGCTTGTGTGTATGTGTGTGTGCACATGCAAGTAGGGGAGAGGGAGAGGGAGAGGGGGAGAGAGAGAGAGACAGAGACAGAGACAGAGAGACAGAGAGAGACAGAGAGAGAGAGGGAGAGAGAGAGAGAGAGAGAGAGAGAGAGAGAGAGAGAGACTGAGAATCTTAGGCAGGCTCCACGCTCAGGCCCACGCAGGGCTGGATCCCATGACCCTGGATGATGACCTGAGCTGAAACCAAGAGTCAGACAGTGAACCAACTGAGCCACACAGGCGCCCCTCTTTATTTTTTTTAATTAAAAGTATAAAGGTACCCAGTTTTAGAAGTCTGCAAAAAGTTTATTTTATGAAAAATAACAGTCCCTGTCCCTCTGCCCTTTGTTTCTCTCTCCCCAGAGGAATCGATTTCTATCTCTTTTAACCAATTATCTTGATATTTATTGCCATGTTTCTTCAGTTTGAGGGCCTATCTATTGACCTCCCCTACGGAAGATGAGGATCGAGCTCCTTCTTTCTCTTCCCACCACAAATTCACGTCCCTCCCATCTTCCCAAAGCAGCTGTGCGGTAATTCTAATTAGCACAGTATTAGATGTTTACATTGTTATAATCATGTACATATATTCAAAGCTAAGCCATGTAGTAAATCAAGGCTACTACTATTCTTTTCCTGCTCAACTTACACCAAAAATTAATTAACTCAAAATGGCTGAAGGACCTGAATGTGAGACAGGAAACCATCAAAACCCTCGAAGAGAAAGTAGGAAAAAACCTCCTAGACCTCCACCACAGCAATCTCCTACTCGACACATCCCCAAAGGCAAGGGAAATGAAAGCAAAACTGAACTCTTGGGACTTCATCAAGATAAAAAGCTTCTGTACTGCAAAGGAAACAATCAAGAAAACTAATAGGCAACTGACAGAATGGGAAAAGATAGTGGCAAATGACATATCAGATAAAGGGCTAGTATCTAAAATCTACAAGGAACTCACCAAACTTCACACCCACAAAACAAATAACCCAGTGAAGAAATGGGCAGAAGACATGAACAGACACTTCCCCAAAGAGGACATCCAGATGGCCA
>NC_043702.1:139073251-139147434 GCF_006229205.1 Suricata suricatta | reverse complement strand
TATGACCCAGCAATAGCACTGCTAGGGATTTACCCAAGGGATACAGAAGTGCTGATGCATAGGAGCACATGTACCCCAATGTTCATAGCAGCAATGTCAACAATAGCCAAAACATGGAAAAAGCCTAAATGCCCATCACCTGATGAGTGGATCAAGAAGATGTGGTATATATACACAATGGAGTACTACATGGCAATGAAAGAATGAAATATGGCCATTTGTAGGAAAGTGGATGGACCTTGAGGGTGTCCTGCTAAGCGAAATAAGTCAGGCAACTTTTGTTCTCCTTGAATTGAGCAATTATATTGTTTTCTCTGAATATAGAACTAATTCAACCATCAGCTCCTGTCAATTCTCTGGATTGTTTCTGCAAACTTTTTTTTAAAGTTTATTTATTTTGACAGAGATGGAGAGCACACACATGTGTGCACAAGTGAAGGAGAGGGAAAGAGAGAGGGAGAGAGAATCCCAAGCTGACAGCACAGAGCCCAATACAGGGATTGAACTCATAAACCATGAGATCATGACCTGAGATGAAACTAAGAGTCAGGAGCTTACCTGACTGAACCACTCAGGCATCCCTGCAAGCTTTTCCTTAAACAGCCAGATAGAAAATATTAGGACTTTGCAGGCTACATGGTACCTGTTGCAACTATTCAACTCTGCTTTGTAGTGTGAAGGTAGCCTTAGACAATATATAAATAAATAGGTATAGAAGAATAGTCATGATCAAATAAAATTTTATTTAAAAAACAGGCAGTGTGGGGCACCTGGGTGGCTCAGTCAGTTAAGCATCTGACTCTTGATTTCGGCTCATGATCTCTTGGCTAATGGGTTCAAGCCCTGAGTCAGGCTCTGTGCTGTCTCTATGCTTGGGATGCTTTGTCTCTGCCCCTCCCCCACTCACGCTGTCTCCGCCTCTCTCAAAATAAATAAACGTAAAAAGAAATCAATTTCAGGGCGCCTGGGTGGCTTAGTCAGTTGAGTGTGGCTTCGGCTCAGGTCATGATCTCATGGTTTGTGGGTTCAAGCCCCGCGTCAGGCTCTGTGCTGACAGCTAGCTCAGAGCCTGGAGCCTGTCTTTAGATTCTGTGTCTCCCTCTCTCTTTGACCCTCCCCTGCTCATCCTGTCTCTTTCTCTAAAAAATAAAGAAAACATTAAAAAATTTAAAAAAATCAATTTAAAGAAAGCACAGTCTTGATTAAAAATTATACTTTCAAAGCCAAAATATATTTACACAGAAAATAACTTTCCCAATCTTTGTCACCTTTCTGCTCCTCCAAGGATATAGTACTACATTGCTCAAAAGCAGTAATATAGAAGTGTTTTGGTTTATTAAATATTTTCATGGGGTAGGAGATCCTATGGTCCAGAAACTTCAAGTTTCAGCTTGCTACTATAAAATCCCCTACCAGAATTAGATTTTCTTTCACTTTGAGCTAACAACAAAAAGATGAATTAAAGAACGTCACAACTTTTAAAGAGAAAAAATACTTGAAATGCTTATGCTTCATAAAATCACCCCGTAGACTGATATTTCTTATTCCTTTCAATGCTTATATTGCTGAGTAATTGAAAGATCTCTTTCAAACTTACCTTTGCATGTTCTCTCATATGCCTCACTAAAGTAAGAGACTGGGACTTCAGGGCTGAGATCCCCTTCCACAAACAGTGGGGCTTTTGTGCATTGTTTTGTTTGTTTGTTTTTTGTTTTTAATATGTGGAGAATCTTTGTTCTTTAAAATAATCCCAGAAGGTAGTGTGGCATAGGGACTAAGGGCGTAGACTCTGGGATAGACGGCCGGGAGTTGAATTCTGGCTCAAAAGCTCTTGCCAGCTATGTGACCTGGGGAAAATTGTTTAACCTCTGCACGACTTAGTTCCTCCATCTGTAAAATGGGGTTAATAATATTATTTACCTTACAAAACTGTTATACATGTACCCTGCTGGGCAGAGGGAAGAGGCATAACTTGGTATGGGCAGTGATGGTGGTGGTCATTTAGGGCCAGATCACTCATGGCAAGTAGCTGTGCTTTCTAGTTCTCTGGCGTCAGCAGCAGGTCCAGTGATTAGACGGGACCCAAAGTTGCTATAAGGGTTTGACAATTCAGGACTATTCTCTTTTCTTTTTTAAAGTTTATTTATCTTGAGAGAGGCAGATAGTGCAAGTAGGGCAGGGGCAGAGAGAGGGAGAGAGAGAGGATCCTAAGCAGGCCCCATGCTGCCAGTGCAGAGCCCAATGCAGGGCTTGATCCCACAAACAGGAATCATGACCTGAGCCGAAACCAAGAGTTGGACTCTTAACCAACTGAGCTACCCAGGCACCCCTCCATGACGATTTTCACACGCATAATACTCTATACATACAGGGTGTGTGTGTGTGTGTGTGTGTGTGTGTGTGTGTGTGTGTGTTTCTAGACCAGTGAGGCAATAATGAAGCCAGCCTCAAGCCAGTCAGGTAAAAAGATAAATGTTGTTACCAAGTTTTACAAAGGTGAATTCCTGACAGAGATTCTAAAGATTCTTTTAATATCAATATTGATCTACTCAGAGGACCAGAAACATGGAGATCAAATTTCAAATGAGTAGTCCCTTGGCTATTTAAACAAGTTTGTCTTTCCATTTCTTGCAAGGGTGACTTTCTACTCTTCAAATTATATGAAACTCTTAAAGTAGAAATAATATTCCAAGAATTTCAATGTCTCCTCTTTTCTTCTCCCCATTAAAAAAAATTTTTTTTCCTAAGGTTTATTTTTGAGAGAAACAGAGAGAGAGAGAGAGAGAGAGAGAGACAGAGACAGAGACAGAGACAGAGAGGAGAAAAAGAATAAGCAGGGGAGGAGCAGAGAGAGAGGCACACAGAATCCAAAGCAGGCTCCAGGTTCCAAGCACAGAGCCCAATGGGGAGCTTACGCACACAAATTGTAAGATCATGACCTGAGCCGATGTCAGAAGCTTAACTGACTGAGCCACCCAGGCACTCCTTCTTCTCCCCATTTTAACTAAAAATGCAGATCCCTATGGGGGAAGTTACATAGGTTGTACAAGTTCCTCAGGCTGTTTTGACAGACACTTCACCAGCAGTGGATATGTAATCCTACAGAATTTAGCCACTAGGCAAACACATTTCAAGGGAAAAATGTTGGCAATGTTCACCATACAATGCTGAACTCACATCTCCTTATCTCCGACATCTTTGTCCTTGGCTGCAAAAGGCCAAACTCTCGGTCTCCAGCCACCATCTCCACTTAAAATGGAGTTGAAAGGGAGATTTTTTTTTTTTTTAATTCCGTTTGTGAAATAGCTTTTTCTAGCCTCTTGCCTTGTCTGAGAAGTCTCTTTAGGTACCTATTATACGAAACAGCCATTTATATTATGAGGGCTGAATGTCTACATCCACCGAGCAATCTTATAACGTTAATTTGCAAGTAGGAAGAGGAATTAACACAAATAATAATAATTTTGTTTTTACTTTTTCTGTATTTATACTGTTGATTCCTTTTTCTTGTCCCATTGCCTCATAGGACAATACTGACTAGAACTGGTGATAATGAGCTCCCTTGTCATTCATTTCTCATCTTTCATGGGGGAAACATTCAATAGTTCACCATTAATTATGATATTTATTGTAGATTTTTTTGTAGATACCATTAGTTAGACTAAAGTAATCCCTTTCTATTTCCAGTTTGCTCAGAGTTTTCTTTGTTATCATGAATGAGAGTTAACACTTAATCAATTTTTTCCATCTATTGACATGCATTTATAATTTCTTCCTTTATTCTGTTAATGTGATGAATTAAATTGACTGATTTTTGAGTGTTTTTTTGTTTTTTGTTTTTTTTTTTACTGATTTGAATGTTAAACCAAACTTTCATTTGTGGAATATGGGCTCTCAGTACACAATCTGATATTTTTTTTTTTATATATTGCTGGGTTAGTCTTGGATTTATAATCATGGAAGAAATTTGCCTGTAAATTTTCCAATCTTATAATATCCTTGGTTCAGGTTTTGGTATTAAAGTTATACTGGTTTCATAAAACAAGCTCAGAAGGATTCCCTTTTCTCTGCTCTGGAAGAATTATACTTAATGTCCTTTTTTGTCTTTTTAGTGACTACAGAATCTGTCGTAATGTCCAGTTTTTTATTCCTAATATTGTCAACATGGGCCTTCTTTTTTTCTTAATCAGCCTTGCCTGGAGTCAATCAATTTTATAGTGCTTAAAAAAAAAACACACAATTTTTTAGTGTTATTCTTTCTACTGTATGTTTTTGATTTCAATAAATTCTCTGTATTATTCCCCACTTTCTATGATCTTTGTATTTAATTTGCTTTCTTTTTCTAACTTTCTGAGATGGACATTTAGATCATTGATTTTCAGGTATTTTTCTTTTCTAATATTAGAGTTTTTAAAAAGTTTTTAAATATTTTTTATTTATTTTTGATACAGAGAGAGACAGAGCATGAGAGGGGGAGGAGCAGAGAGAGAAAGAGACACAGAACCGGAAGCAGGCTCCAGGCTCTGAGCTAGCTGTCAGCACAGAGCCTGACGTGGGGCTAGAACCCATGAACATGAGATCTGACCTGAGCCGAAGTCGGAGGCTTAACCGATTGAGCCACCCAGGCGCCCTATCTAATATTAGGTTTTTAAGGCTATAAATATTCCTCTAAACACAGATTATGCTATATCCCATACATTTTTATATTTTCCTTATCATTTTTGTTAAAAATATTTTGCTGTTGTTGCTAAAATTATTTTCAAATTTCATTGTAGTCTCAATACACAGTAAACATGAGATTATTTCCTAATGACAGATAGTGTCTCATCTTTTGCTATTCTTATTTTTTTTTAACATTTATTTATTTTTGAGAGAGAGAGAACACACAGGTGCCTCAGCACAAGTGGGAGATGGGCAGGGAGAGAGGGAAACAGAGAGTTCCAAGCTAACAGTAGGAGCTCCAGACAGGGCTCAACCCAGAACCCTGAGATTATGACCTGAGCTAAATTTAGAAGCTTAACCAACTGAGCCACCCAGGCACCCTATCATCTTTTGTTATTCTAAACAGTGTGGCAATGAACATCATGCAGATGTCCATTCATATGTGTATAAGTGTATCTACAGGATAAAATTCCAAAAGTGAAATTGCTAAGTCAAGGTTAAATGCATTAGTAATTTTGAAAAATGTGGCCAAACTGTCTTCATAAAGATTATATCAACTTCTATTTCCACCAGCAATTTATGAGAATGCCTCTCATGGAAAGATTTTTAAACTGGAGAATAACAAAAGTCAGAGGCTCTGCTTTGGAGAACAGCCAGCAATGTTTCACAACTGGGATATGCAAACTTGGGGACATATTCTCGGGGGTCCATATAGGAGTTCTCTTTGAGTATACAGAGCTCTTGTGGTCTCATTTTAATACTAATTTTAATAAAAATATTCTGAATTACACAGATAAACATCTTTTTACTAAGTACTGCCATCTGACTTCAGCGCCTATGTTTACAGTCACTTTGGCACAATACAGTACTATTTAAAAAGGCAAAAAAGTGAATAGGGGCATACGCAAGAGTAAAATCTATATTTTCACCTCTTGAAATCTGAGACTTAGCTCTACCTCTCCCTGTGACTTGTAATATTCATTAAAATAAGAGAGGAGTTCTGCTTCTTATAATTGCAGAGGAGTTCACAGATGCCAGTTATACATCGTGGACAGAACACCGGAAGTAATTAGTGGTACGCACTGGAGAGAAACTAAACACAGGCAGATGCTGGAGGAGAAGCAACACGTAGAAGGCAGGAATGGTACTGGGCGAGTTTTCCATTTTTTCTAGCCTTTTACTTGAGGAGAATTCCCAGTTAGTGCCACACAGGGAGGCTTCAAACTTACATAGAAATATGTAGTCTCACCGGCTGAAGAATGAGAAGAGCAAAAATTAGGGCAACCACAGCAGTTGGAAGAGACAGGGACCCCTGAAAGAAGCAAGCACAGAGCAGGAGGCACGACTTCCAGTCTCTGGATGAGCCCTGGGCTGTGTATGTCCAGGGTAGGGTCCAGGCAGAAGAAAGCCTCATAACTCCAGCCAGCACAGTTCCAGGTACAAGGAAGGTGTGCCCAGGGCCACCTAGGAAATTCAACTATTCAGGAAAATATAATCATTCGTTTCCTTTTGTTTCCTCCAAATTAGATATCCTTCAATATTTGGAAAGTCTGTTTACTTCATCCAGAAACTAGAGGAATGTTTTAAAATTTAAAACAAATTTAAAAACTGGGTTTTATTTTTTAACTGAATGGCATTAAAAATTACTGACTTTTTATTTTTAGATAATTTAATACTATCTTAACACAGTTTGGCGATATAAGTAACACTCTTTAAACTACTCAGTTCTACCACACTGAATAGCAGCCAAATGGGTTGGGGAATTGTTTACATTACTTTTTGACTTACAAAAATACACTATTTCTATAAATATAAAATCAGGCCTAATCAAGTTAGCAAGAGCCATAGGGTTAAAGAACATCTTGAAATAGTATCTAAAACACCTTTAGGGGCGCCTGGGCAGCTCAGTTGGTTAAGCATCCCACTTTGGCTCAGGTCATGATCTCACAGTTTGTGAGTTCAAGCCCCACATCAAGCTCTCTGCCATCAGTGTGGAGCCTGCTTCAGATCCTCTGTCTCCCTCTCTCTGGTCTTCCTCTGCTCATGTGTCCTCTGTCTCTCTCTCTCTCAAAATTAAATAAACATTAATTTTTTTAAAAAACCCACTTTTATAAGGAGAAAAGTGACTAAAAATATGGCTGAATTAAATAGAGGAGTTTGGATTTACCAACTGGACTCTTGAAAGAACGTGGTGAGGCTGGTGAAGTATGTATTGCTTTAAATGGGGGTTGAGTCTCTTGGGTAAATCATGGGAAGAGCCTGAATGTCCATCACCTGATGAGTGGATGAAAACGTGGTATATGAGATCTGGCCATTTGTAGCAAAGTGGATGGACCTCGAGGGTGTCATGCTAAGTGAAAAAAGTCAAGCAGAGAAGGACAGATACCATATGTTTGCACTCATAGGTCTAACATGAAAACAGGAGAAACCTAATGGAGGACCAGGGGGAGGGGAAGAGGGAAACAGAGTTGGGGAGAGAGAGAGGGGTGCAAAACTTGAGAGACTATTGAATACTGAAAAGGAACTGAGAGTTGAAGGGAGAGGGAGGAAAAGAGGTGGTGATGATGGAGGAGGGCACTTGTGCGGAAGAGCACGGGGTGTTGTATGGAAACCAGTTTGACAATAAACTATTTTAAAAAAATAAATGGGGGTTGAGTATGGAAATTGGGCTGTTTTAACAGAAAACCTTCCCTACCATCTGTCTAGAATAGCTTGGACATTTTCTAGGCTTTAGGAGACAGTCAGGAGGGCAGACCAAATGCTCCCTCAAGAGCAATCTAGTTTTATTACTCTGTTTGATCACTGTGGGATTAAAATATTAAAACTAATCCCCTAATATGGCAAAGTATCAAATGCACTCAATACCAGTCCTCTTGGAATCAAATAAAAGGAGTTCTTGTGGGAAGTAAATAAATAAATAACAGAAACAAATCTTTCCAATACCAGTAGTTACCCAAATGAGAAACTAGTGAGAAACTAGCTGCTAATTTTCAAGAAACAAAAATTCTAACCATCAGTAATCCAGAATGCACTCTTTAAAGAAGTGTATTTATTTATTTTGAGAAAGAGAGTGAGCACACAAGTGGGGCAGAAGGGCAGAGAGAGAGGGAGAGACATAGAATCCCAAGCAGGCTCCATGCCCAGTGCTGAGTCCAATGCGGGGCTCCCACTCACAAATCTGTGAGATCATGGGCTGAGCTGAAACTAAGAGTTTAACCAACCGAGCCACCCAAGTGCCGCCAGCATGTGCTCTTCAATACAGTATTCTACCCAAACCCACTGAATCAGATCTAAGAGCACTAGATAAATTACACTTGCAGAAAAAGATATAAATAATGCTTAGCAGCTGGCACCTCTATATATTCGTTAGAACATTTGAATTTTCATGGTACCAAAAATCCAAAGTGGGAGCTAACATACGACATGGCTAAATCCTCGATTCAGTTATGCCAACTCCAAGTAAAGGAGCTAAAAAGCACTGAGGAAGATTTTGAGATGAACAGTTCCTGTTTTCAAAAACCTAGTAATCTAGCAGATGGAAAAGTAAACAAATACTTTCCTAAAGCCAGAATATAGTCAATGTTGCATAAGAAGTTTACAGAACTTCTGTGTAAGTTTAAAGGAAAGGGGGTGTGTTGTCTACTTATATAAGCATAGAAGACGTAGGAATGGCATCCCTTTGGTTGACCTAAGAAAGTAATTAGGATTTAATTTCTATAAGTTTTTAATGAAGTAATGTGGGGAGCAGCAAAGATCTCAGCTGCTTGGCCATTTGCTAGCCGGATTTGTCACTCCCTGAGGGGAGTTGCAAAATAGGCAGGGGAGCGCCACTTCCTGTCAGAAGGCAAAAGACCAAAGATCAACCGCCTGCAGGCAGGGTGGTATCGGCCCCTCAGGCGCTGTGCTAAAACACTTTAGTCTGGTTCCCCTTTTACTCCGGTCTTAATCCCTTAACCCTGTTTCCCAGCAACTGACCTAGGTCAGCTGCCTTGTTTTCCCACCTTGAAACCTTTATAAGAGACAGTTTTCTGAATAAAGCTCTCTCTCTTTCTTGCCTGATCGAAAACCGTGAGTTGTGTCTTTACTCTCAGTACGTCCCCCTTCCTGCCCTTTTTCTCCCTCCCTCAGGAAAAGAACCCACGAGGGCTCTCCGCCCTGCCGGTCAGGGTGGACGAGCACCCGGACCTGGCCTCGGGGTTACGACAAAGTAACATGCACAGAGTTTTCAAGAGTCTGAGTAATACAAGGTTCACATGAAAAATAATAGGCCTATTTTTTTCCCTGCTCAGATACCTCTTTCCCATATACAGCCCTTTTCAATTTT
Organism: Suricata suricatta; assembly: GCF_006229205.1. NCBI lineage: Eukaryota > Metazoa > Chordata > Mammalia > Carnivora > Herpestidae > Suricata > Suricata suricatta. The sequence continues at coordinate 139,138,448 of NC_043702.1, read as the reverse complement.
CTTTTGCCTCTACCTCCATCTTGCTCATAAAAATGCTGCTACCACTACTTCTAGATTATCCAATTCCAGATGTATTCACTGACTTCCTCCTGTGGAAGATAAGGATTTGGCTCTCTTCTCCCTTTGTCCTCTTCCCCTTCAGCTTCTTCCTCCTCTTCTCCCACACAGTTTATAATTCCTTTCAGTGCCAACTCTGCCCCTTGTAACTATGCTTATTAGTTTATGTTCCATGTATCTTCTCATGTGTCTATTCCCTCTGCCAGCCTGTGCTGTCCTCATCCTTGTGCACCTGGTGCCTAAATCAGTGCCGACTCCTTTGTGAGAACTCGAGCTTGACGAACTGAGTTAAAAGGAAAGTAATCTGCCAGTATAAAACTTATGAGGTGACATGTGTGGACAGCCATCAGTACCACGGCTGTAGTTAAGTAACACCCACCAGGGCTGGTGTGATAAGAACCACTCAGAAATGCAGAAACTACTTGTCACCAAAAATAGATTTATGGACAGGAACAGGTACTGTCACATTGAACACATCAGGGCATCTCCCAGCATTCAAGTTCCAGTTTTGCTTTGAGCCACTGTCCTGAGGTAAGCTGCTCAAGACTTCATCCTCAACATGCTAAAATGTAGTATTTATAGCTCCCCCCTCAATCCACTAGCAAGGTTAAAAAAACAACAACCACTTATCTGAAAATAGACTTCAGCAACTCAGATATAAACTTTTACCTACTTTAATACAGGGATAAACCAAGGCTCTAAGGCAGCAAACATAGGGTCATATAGGAGAGAATTTCAAGTGACCTTAACGTTTGTGTAGAAAGGGAGAAGGCAAATAGCATGTTGGCCACTGCTTCCTTTCACAGTCAGGGAAAATTCAGCTTGGGACCCCTTCTTGAGCCCTGCTCCTTGTAATAGTAAAAACTATAGTAAACAGCATGCCACATGAGGGTATAAACAATGAAGTGGCATTGTTTATAACTCAAATTTAAGTATATCTTTATTCATGTTGTATCTTTTGGGACACAGTAAGATGCTTAATAAACGCTTGCTGAGGGAACTGAACTATCAAATAAGTAAAACATGACATTGGTATATTTGCTTAAGAATCACACTATTGCACTTTCCGTGAGTCTAGTAACTTTTAAAAATTTACTGTTAAGGCTATTTTTTTTTAGAGCAGTTTAAGGTTCACAGCAAAACTGAGGGGAAGGCACAGAGAATTCTCCCTATGTCTCTAATAACTTAAAAAAATTTTTTTGATGTATTTATTTATTTTGAGAGAAAGAGAGAGCAGAGGAAGGGCAGATAGAGAGAGAGAATCTTAAGCAGGCTCCATACTGTCAGCACAGACCCCAACGCAGGGCTCAATCTCATGAACTGTGAGATCATGACCTGAACCAAAACCAAAAGTCCGACGCTTAACCAAAGGAGCTATCCAGGTGCCCCGACTTTTTAAAGCTTTTAATCTTGAAATAGTTTCACACTCAAAGAAAATTTGTAAAAATAGTACAAAAAAATAGTACAAAGAAGTCACATATATGCTTCATTCAGGTTCCCCAAATACCAATATTTCCCACATTTGCTTTATGTTAACATTTTTTCTCTCCATATCTGCATATATATCTTTTCGACATATATACATGTGAGTTTTTCAACTTTTGAGAGTAAATTACAGTGTCCCCTAAACACTTCCACGTGTAGTTTCTAAATACAAGAGCAGTCTCTTACATAATAAAATGATCAAAATCAGGAGATTAACACTGATATAATATTATTGTCTAATCTACAATTTAAAGACTTCGTTTGAATCATGCTAATTGTCCCACTAAGGTTTATAACAAAACAAAAGAAAAGGAAAAAGGAAAAGAAGGTATCATGCTGTAGGAAGAGGAATATAGCAGCAAAATAAGACAGACTGAAGATGGAACCAATATCAATATAGGGAATATTTAATAAGAAAATATACTCCAGGTAAAAGGTAATGAGGCCTGAGCTAGGCTGTGGCATTTAGATTAAAAAAAAAAAAAAAAAAGGAATAGAAACATTGCAGAGGTTTCCTTCATAGGAATCAGTAGCTGATTTTGAGAGGTAGAATTAAATTAAAAACTAGAAGAGTCAGAAGTATTCTAAAATTTTCATTCTGGGTGAGGGTAGAATGATATTAACAAAATCCCACTTGGAAGCCAGGAGAAACGAGTTTATCTGAATGAAAGTGAGTTCAGTGTTAGAAATAACGGGCTTGCAGCAACAACGGGCCATCCCAGTAGGGAGAGAGAAGTGAGGGTCTGGAACCGGATAGAAGGCCTGAGAAGGAGCAGTAAGTGTGTAGAGGAGCTGTTTCCATTTACTCTACTATGAGCTCAACCTCCGCAGACAAAAGAGGGCTAAAAACAGGATCCTGGAGAAGTTGGTATTTAAGCAATCTGTCACTGTGTGTGTGTGTGTGTGTGTGTGTGTGTGTGTGTGAGAGAGAGAGAGAGAGAGAGAGAGATAAAGAGAGATCCTGCATTAAATGAAAGGTTAGACAAAGAGACCTAGCTAGCCCTGCCACTTCTCAGATTCAACTGACTTCAAGTAACTAAAAGATAGTGATCTTCAGTGAGAGTTATGCTTAGCAATTATTCAGTCAAAAATTAAATGCTAAGAATTTTTTTTTATTTTGGGGATGTATTTCTAACAATGCTAAATTAACTTAGAAGACAAAAATAGTTTCTGAATACCAATGGCAGACATTGTGCTTGACCCTGAAGATACTGAAAAGTGACAAGGACAGGACAAACCCCACAGGGCCAGGGAGCTGGGGAGAGGGCTCTTCATTTCTAAAGCATATCCTAATTCTCCAAATCATATTATGTCCGGATTCCTGTACTGAAAATAACTTAGTAAATTAGATTTTTATGTTGTGGTTTTAGATCTTGACTACGTCAACAGTACAAAATTTCTTCCATGTATAACTTTTTATAAATATTTGTGAAGAAATTAAGTCTATCTTCCAAGCAGAGGATGTAGATTTTATCTCACTTGAAATAATGGTTCACCTCTTTCAAATCTCAACTTCATTACAGAAATACAGAATTCAACTGACAATTCAAGTCAAAATTCAATTAAGACCACTTATTCAATGCCTCTGGCATACTAAATGCTGCCAAACTAAAATGTTTTCTCTTCTTAAAGGAAAAGGGAGAGGGGAACCTGTGGGTGCAGAAAAGAATGAGCTTGTGGGTGGTGAACATTAATAAAAACAGCCAACCATAACTAAAAACTTGAATATTAAACTTAACGTGTAACTTTGCATTTTCTCACTAGAAGCTCTGAATAGTGACCGAAGACAAAAATGTCCAGGCTTTCCAGGGAAAAGCTAGGATACAGAAGCAAGGTAACAGAAAACAAGAGGTGGTAAGAAAAGCAGACAGGAAGAAGAAGAGACTTATTAGACACAGTAGAAGTAGGGGTGAAATGAGCAATAATTCTAAGCAAGCACAGAGAGAGAAAACTCTGGCATAAGAAAAACTAAAGACAAGACACTATTTCCTTCTGCTAGGAAAAAAGAAAGCCTAATTTTAGCTCAAGAGAAACCCTTAACACCTCATTCGCAGATGGGTAATTTGGGGGCTTGGGCAGAGGGTAGTATATCTCTAAGCATATACCACTTAAGTATGAACTACTTTAAAGTTACTCACAGTTACTGGGAAAAGGTGACCTGAAATTTGGTCCCCATTATGTAAAATGACTGATTTTCACCATATTAATTTTATTCAACTTTCTCCCAAGTTTTACACCAAAATAATATTATAGAAATTTAAGCCTCTTAAAGTTCACTTTTAAATTATGAATAAAGCACTAGAATATGAAAGTGTAGACTATATTATTTGAGTATTTCAATATACTGGATTTAAAGGGCTCCAGGAGCTGTCAGCACGGAGCCCAACGTGGTGCTCGAACTCACAAACCCTGAGATCATGACCTGAGCCGAAGTTGGATGCTTAACTGACATTTATTTTAAATGTGAACCTATTAAATTCTTATAACTACCGGATGAAAATGCATTTGTTGCAATTATGCAAAAGACTATTAGACCAAAATTCTAAATTCTGCAATTTATTTGATTAGTTCTTCAATTGAAGAATTAGTACATTCACATTGAAAAAAGAAAACAACCCTCAAATACTATAATGAGAAGGTCCCTCCACATCCCTCCCCACTGGAGGCGTTGACTGTCTACAGTTGAATAGCAACTATATGGTAGTTCACTATATGTGATGAAAACCAATGGTCTCAAACCATTTCATCTGTTGAATAGTCTATGTTCTTCTGATAAGCGACACTTACTGAATCATACACAAGTTCCAAAATAAGTCCAGATTTTTTCATCTTTCCATTGATCTGGTCCTGTCATCATAACTACATTAAGCCTTGACATCTGGTAGGAAGTATTCCTCTGTTTCTTTTGTCTTCAGACTATCTTAGCTATATTCAGTTATCTCTACTCTCTCAAATGAACTTTAGAACAATCTTGTCAAGTTTCCAGAGAAACCCTCTTGTAACTGCAGTTATGTTAAATTTATAGACTAATTTGGGAGAACTGACATCTTTGTAATTTTGAGTCTTCTCCTCTAAAAGCACAGTCTCTCTTCCCATTTATTCAGGTCTTTTATGTTCTTCAGTGAAGTTTTACATTTTTTATTCATAAAAAAATACATTTTACTTTTTTTTTGTTAAGTTTTATTGCTAGGTACTTTATAGTCTTGCTTCTGAGAAGAGTGTATTTTTTAAAAATTGTATTTCCTATTTATTGCCAGGATAAAGGATACCAATGCTTTTTCTGTAGTGATTTTATATGAAGATTACTAAACTCTATAAGTAGACGGTCAACTCAGTTTCTTGGGTTTCCTATATAGACTATAGTGATGCTTAACTTTACATGTCAACTTGACTGGTCTAAGGAATGCCCAGATAGCTGGTAAACATTATTTCTGGGTGTGTCTAGAAGAGATTAGCATTTGAATCAGTAGACTTAGTAAAGAAGATCACCCCCAACCAAGATGGGCATCATACAACCCACTGAAGGCCTGAATGGAACAAAGTGGAAAAGGGGTGAATCTGCTTTCTCTGCTTGGGCTAAGATATCTGTCTTCTCCTGACGTAGAGACATCAGTGGTCCTGCTTCTTGGGCTTTCAGACTCAGATAGGAACTTCCACCATCAGCCTCCCTTTCTCTCCCCTTCGCAGCCCTTGGGACTCAGACTGAATTTACCACTTGCTTTGGTGGTTCTTCAGCTTGCGAACAACAGATAATGGGACTTCTCTGACTCCACAGTCATGAAACCAAATTCTTAAAATGAACCTCCTCTTACAGATCACTCTGTATATCCTATTGGTTCTATTTCTCTGAAGAAACCCTGACTAAAACAACCACCAGTCATCCCAGTGGATGATTTATAGTTCATTTTTCAATTAGATTTACAATATTTCCAACACCAATGACACAGGGGAAAACCCTTTTTAATGGTTCATGAAAAAACATAAAACTACGGACCTTTATATAAGATCATTGGAGGGTATTTTAGGCAAAACTGATACTTGTTATGTGCTACATGCCACAAGAGGCCTCAGTTCCAAATTGAAATTCCGAATATCATTGGGATTAAAGAGACGGGATGAGGAAGTATCATTTTTTCCTGAAAGCATTGGATATACTTGGTTCGAAATTTTTAGCTAATAAAAGCATTCAAAAACTATTTCTGACAGACAACCAGACATTTTATGCCTCCTGATGGAAGTAAGCATCACCATTTATGAAGCATTTCTTGTCAAGCAAATTCAAACTTCAATCTGATGAAGTTTTAGTCTCCACCCACCATTTAATGGGAAACAGGACAGAGAAATACACAGGATACGATCAGCAAAATAAAATGCAAACTCTGCAAGCCAAATAATTTGGTACTCTTGAAAATAAACTACAAGAAGAAAAAAAGGAGCGGGGAATCTGTAAATAAAAATATAAGAGATATATTGGCCAACTACAATCTAAGTGAATCCAAACTGTTTTTAAAAAATCATCTATGAGATCATTCAGAAAATTTGACAGCTGTCTAGATATCTGATGGTTAAGATATCTAGTTAAGATAAAAGTGTTATTGACACTTTTAGGTATGATACTAAATTTTTTTTAAAAATAACTATTGTATTTTTGAGAATATGTAAAGAGATATTTACAAATGAAATGATAGGATATTTGAGGTTTGCTTCAAAATAATCCAGCAAAATCTGGGAAATAGCACAGGGAAAACAACATTCCCCATAAGAGTAGGACAGATACCTGGGGCTGAATTTATAGGTTTGATATTTTCCATAATAAATGTTTTGGAGGGAAAATCTATTTCTGAAATTACAGCCTCTAACACTTATAAGAAGTTGTGACTTTTTAATTTTCTTATTTTAGGAAGTAAGAAAAAAACAGAAAGGAAAAACAAAATGTATTAATGTATTAATCACAAATATATTAGGTTTATGCAATAAAATTACCAACATATTATACTGTTTTTAAATGTTGGTAATTTGTCTCATAAATAAATTTTTCCTTCATCTCTTTGACAATCACTCTCCTCATTCAGATGTAATTATTTTAATAATACTCTCCAAGCTAACATTAGAAATAACAGGTTAAAAATATCTATTATAAAGGAATCTAAAACATGGGGTGGAGGGAGCTATATGTATGTACTGGTATATCCAGCATGGCATTATTAAAAGTCAAAAATAAAATCTGACAAGTCTATGACTAATAGGGAAATGGGTCATTAAATGTATATACTATGTAGGATTTTGGAAAGCCACAAAAAATATAAAGACTTTATAGCACTTTATTTTAAAATACTTACAAAATTTGTCATCTTAACACCTAGTACATAGGAAGTAAGGGTACAATGGTCATTAAAATGCTATATGGTATAAAGTAGCATATAAATAATTTATAGCTACAGCTACATTTTAAACACACATAAAAACAAATATAAAAAAGGAATTTTATGTGAGCATGCTGGAAAAGCATTTCCCTCTGTGAAATACTTCCCACAGGGGTGCCTGGGTGGCTCAGCCGGTTGAGTGTCTGGCTTTGGCTCAGGTCATGATCTCACGGTTCGTGTGTTCGAGCCCCATGTTGGGCTCTGTGCTGACAGCTAGCTCAGAGCCTGGAGCCTGTCTTCAGATTCTGTGTCTCCCTCTCTCTCTGACCCTCCCCTGCTCATGCTGTCTCTGTCTCTCTCTTAAAAATAAATAAAACACTTTTAAAAATTTAAAAAATAGAAATATTTCCCATAGTTGCAAACTTTTATTTTTTGAAAATAATTTTAATGTTTTACAAAGTACACAACAGAGGACATTTAATAGCATTAAAGAAATGTAATCCTTTAACCCTCCCAATCTAAAATATTATCACTTCAACATGTCATCAATGAAAATTATTAATGAGATCTTTCATATTCTTTTTCCTCCTCATTGTTGAAACTCGGTGTGTACTTTATACTTAAAAAACATCTCAAATCAGACAGCCACATTTAGGTGCTCAACAGCCCCATGTGGCTAGTGGCTGCTATAACTGGACAGTGCATGTCTGGACAGCATAAACTTTTTAGCCTTCATACATTCGTAAGTATTGCATTTCTACTATAGGCCAGTATTGCTTTGGAAATTGTGAACAAGACAGATAAAGAATCTGCTCTCATGGGGGTTCGGTTCTAGATGTGGAAGACAGACAGCAATGAGAAAACCAGTAAGATTTCTAACAGTGACTGAATGCTTAAAGATGCTAGTTTCACCCCAATCTTTCTTTCATGGCAGAGTACTGTACTATCAGATTGCAGGATTATCACCTTTATCTCATAAATATCAAACTAAATAATTATATAACATTTCAAATGTACCACATTTGAAAAAGTTAAAGGTGATGACTTTGACATATATACTGGAAGAGATGTTCTCTATACAGCTAATGAGATTGTAACCTGATGTCACCACTTTGAGAACTATTTGACTATACCCAGTAAAGGTAAAAATGTGCATTCCCTATGATCTCACACTTCCACCGCTGGGTACAGACACACCCTCCTTTAACTCTCACAATATATGCTTAGTGAAACAGGTATAAAAATGTTCATTCAACATTGTTTATTATAGTAGCAAAAATACTGAGAAAACAAGTAACTAATAGGAGAATGAATAGATGATGTGTGACAATGCTATCATGGGAGCAGAATAGTATGTTAACCGTTCAAATGAATGAAGGGAACCATAAATGAAAAAACAAAAGATCTAGAAAATAATACAGAATGGAAAAATACATGCTGTAAAATGATAAACTACATAAGGTTTTATATGTTTGTGTAACACACAGAACATTATATATTATAAATGCATCTGTGTAATAAAAACACAGGACAGGAAAGTTACACACAAAATTATTATGGTAGTTGCTCTGATGGTGGGAAAGAAGGGATATGGGACTGGAAAGGAAAATAATGGCAAGATTTTGTTTTTAAGTAATCTTTACACACAATGTGGGGCTTGAACTCACAACCCCGAGATCAAGGGTCACATGCTCTACTGACTGAGCCAGTCAGGCACCCCTAGTGAGCATAAAATCTTAAAAAATATTAGTCGAAATAATCATTTTCCGAATGAATTCCCTACCTCCGAAATTGAAAGTAAGTTCCTGCTCAAAGTCGCTAATTGGATGTCTCCTCCAAAGTAACCAAAATTCCAACCAAATAAAATGTGAAAGCAACACCTTTTAAGATTTAAAAAATAAAAATATAAACTTCTTCTGCATGACAGGATCATTTTCTCTAAACCCACAGTCCTATTTTTGGAGTGAAGACATCTATATTAAGGACATGGATTACTTTTGCTTTTATCCTTATAAACATTCTATCCCTGTAGTTAAAATCTAATCACATTTAATTTTCCTCTTAAGTCCTTAACAGCAGCACACTGTGCCCGTTACTTCTTTAATAGGAATAAGCTGTCTTCCAGTGTGGCAGTTATAACATAAAAAGGAAAGTGGGAGGAAAAAATGTTCCCTCAAGTGTTTCTCATAATTAAGCCTTAGTTCCTTTTTTAAAACAAGTGTTACTTTTGAAAAAGATCAATAATGTGGTTGTATGTATAGTAATAAAAAAATTTCCCTGGTGAAATAATACATAATACTGGGAAGTAAGGAATAAGAAAGGGCTTCTTTTCTCTTAAAATAATAAGTGGCTTAGATGGGGAATACTAACTTACTGACACTGGATTTATCAATAATCCATATATGTTATATATCTTAATAACGGAGCTTTGCATTTGTAAGGTGCTTTATGGTGTTTTAAAAACTTCTTTCTCAGTATATCATTTGGTGCTGAAACAATGCATTCAGTGAAGCTGGAGCAACATCTAGCCAGTAAGGTCCTACCATGGTGCTTGCTGAGGAGCTGTGTGTGCATAGGGTTTAATAAGCAAAATGGTCTGGGTACTTAGTTACCACTTACTGCAAGTTTTCTAAGGAATTAGCTCCAAACATTTGCCTTAAAAGTTTGACTTTTGACAGATAACAACACTATCTATTGGTAAGATGGGATCTAACAGAACCATGTCACAAATTTTTACTTTCTCATTTACGTGGTATTTTAGGAACACGTTTTATAGCATATAGTAACATACATATTTAGGGGTTGTCTCTTCCAGAATCCTAAAAATCTACATATAAACCCAAGAAGTAAGAAGCTAATGGACAATGTAGAAAACTGCTCCTGGGAAAAATAGTTTATTTCAGAACATTTAAAGTAAGCTATTGCATTCTTATGCTTTTTCCTAAGCATCAGTACAGAAACTTAAAATCTAGAAGAATATTCTGCTGTACATTCTATTAATCTAGATAGTCTTTTCTTATTTAATTAAAGACTAAATGTTTCTTTTTAAATTTTTTAAAAATTTTATTTATTTTTGAGAGACACAGAGACAGAGCATGAGAAGGGCAGAGAGAGAAGGAGACACAGAATCTGAAGCAGACTCCAGGTTCTGAGCTGTCAGCACAGAGCCCGACACGGGGCTTGAACTCATGAACTGCAAGATCATGACCTGAGCTAAGCTGGCCGCTTCACCGACTGAGCCACCCAGGCGTCCCAAGACCAAATTTTTTCTTAGCATTTAGTTTTACTAACACATTATAACTGGAATCACTCTGGGGAAAAAAATGCCCTTTTTAAAAAAAAAGTTTTATTTATTTAAGTAATCTGTACACCCAACATAGGGCTCAAACTCATGACCCTGAGATGGAGTCATATGCCCCTCTGACTGAGCCAGCCATGAGCCCCCCAAAATGCCTTTTTTGCTCAGAAGTCTCCATACATTTGTCACAGTATGTTCCAATGAGGTACAGAACAGGTAGCTGAATTTGCCTGGCAGCCTTAACAATAATTTTCAAGAAAAGAAATGTATTAAAGAAAAGAAATAAAAAATGTCCCAACTACTGATTAATGTTAAGTAAGTGATGACAATTATGATGGTCAAGAATGTTACAGTGTCTGAAAGTAACCCAGCCACCCAGAGGCACAGATGTATCACACAGGAAAGGACAGTTGCTGTCCTCCATGAAATCTACCTAAAATGTGGTAAAAGTACGTCATAGATACAGAAACTTATTAAAGGTTTAGTAGTTACCAACAGTTAAATTTTCCCTTAACCTGTTTATATTTTCAACTCAGAGTTTCTCTTGGAATTACATTTCATTTATTACCAACTCCAAATTTGCTTTTATTTGATCTAAAATGGTCTTTTAAGTGGGACTAGTGTTCTAGGATTTATATATACAGTCTTAGGTACTGTCATACCTTTCTTCTAGTAGCTGTATTGTTTCTTTTTAAATAGAGAAATTAAAATACATGCAATATTCTAAGTGGGATCTGATTAATGCTGAGCAGAATGGAATAATTATTTTTTGACTCTCACATCTATACTCCTTGTAGATTATTCTGAGAAAAACTAGCAACAGTACCAACTTGCCTAGCTACACCATAATCTCAGGAAATCATTTCAATTAAATTCTCTAAGAGTGATGGGGTGCTTTATTAAAAGAAAAAGTAAGCTGGGGCTAGGAAGAAAATGAATACTTTCTACATAATAGTCAATAAAATAGGCTTGCACATGGCTTAGTAGAAAAGTTCTGGATAAATTATGTGAAATTTCAGGGAAAAAATACATTAATAATTTTTAAATCTGCCTATACAGTTTCCCATTCGCAAGTAGTCAGTGCTGTGTTGTTTTTCTTGCCAAAGATCCCCCATTAAAAGGGAAAGAGATTTGACCTCAGTGATTTATATTATTCACATTTGTGTATATATGATTTCCAATGTTGCATTTTAAGTCTCTTATTCTAATTGAAAACATCTCATCCTTGTTTAAAACTTTAAAAATATAACCAAACAACTGGAGTGTTGGAACAAAAACCAATCTTTCCGAGAACAGAAAAAAAAGTAAGGAGTACCATGTTCGTTTCAATTTATTTTAATTTCTATGGTGTTATTCCTGCCAGGAAAAGTCCATCATAAGCAATAAACAGTTTATTTCAGAATTAAGACTGGAGGTGGGGATAAAACCCCAACCAAACAAAAAACCAGTCTTTCTTTCCCTATCTCCCAGGGTGTCCAGATGACCTCGAAAATGCAAGAGGAGACCTAGTCAACGGTGGGGGACAGAGATTTATCCCTGGGAGCTGCCACAGACACAGCCCGTATCCCTTCTTCCAAGCTTCTCGCAAATCTTCAAAACTATCTTGATGCCAAGACACCTCTCTCTCTCTTGCCCCTTTCTTTTCCCTCTTATTCCCATCCGCACACAAGTCCTTCCCTTTTCCTAACACTGGGTAAACAATAAATTCTTTTTATTAAATTTTTGTAAAGAACAATATATCTCCCAGGGCAACTGGGTGGCTCAGTTGGTTAAGCATTGACTTTGGCTCAGGTCATGATCTCACAGTTAGTGAGTTTGAGCCCCGTGTCTGGCTCTGTGCTGATAGTTCAGGGCCTGAAGCCTGCTTTGGATTCTGTCTCCATTCTCTCTGCCCTTCCCAACATGCATATTCTCTCTCTCTCTCTCAAATATAAGTAAACATTTAAAACAACAACAACAACAAACAGTGTATCTCCTTATCTGTCACAAGACTCCTAGGGTATGTGTGTGTATGTGGGTGTGTGTGGGTGTGGGTGTGGGTGTGTGCATCTGGGCATAATGTGTATTATAATTACTATTTCCAGATATGGTTCTGTATCATGATTTTGTTTCTGCTAATCTAATATTTTAGAATTTCATTTATTATTCCTATGGGTGATAATAAAGTTTCTATGATCAAATATATACCTGAGAAATTCATTTTTATCAACAGAAGTATTTTTCTGTATCAAACTATTCCACTTCTTCTATCTACTATTTGGTTTTGGTTTCTAAATCAGGGGTCATTAATCTTTTTTTAAACCCTTAATCTATATTGCAACTAGACTGAAAGCTGTGATGCTTCTCTGCAGAAAACTGCATACATCTGTAACACTTTGTACAGAGAGTGAGTTGAAAAATTCAGAATTCTCTAAGGTCAGATTGCAGCTGTTTCTGGTGAGTATAATGTATAGAGGAGCTGAATCACACTGTTATACACCAGAAGCTAATGTAGCACTGTGTGTCTATCAACTATACTCAAAAAAATTTTTAAAGTTAAAACATCTAGGGCATCTGGGTGGCTCAGTTGGTTGGGTGTCTGACTTTTGGTTTCAGCTTAGGTCATAAACTTGCAGTTTGAGTTTGAGACCTGCACTGGGCCCTGTGCTAACAGTGCAGAGCCTGCTTGGGATTCTCTCTAGCTCCCTCTCTGCCCCTCCCTCCCTCAAAATAAATAAACTTAAAAAAAATAATAAATAAAACAACATCTGATTTTCAGGGCAAAAAAAATTCTCAGGTCGATCCATGAGACCCACAGTTTAGAACTCCTTAAAGAAGTGAATTTAAGGGCTTGTACTTACTCCTATTAAAATAATTTTGCTAATAATGGATATTTCTTCAATTTCTAAGATCCCTTATGATTCCATTCATTTTTTTAGTCTATAAAATAAAATTTCTTTCTACTTATTGGTTAAAAAGGAAAGCAGGGTGAACTATAATCGAGTGCATATATAATTAATGTTTTCTTCCTTGTCTCAGTTCCTTTTGGGTACGATGTGCTAGGAAGATCTACATATATCTGACTCAAATACAATCTACACATGTCCAAAACGTATACCCAACAGTCTTGTGGTTTTGTTATGGGCATCAGAATTGAGCTTCATTTATAGATTACAATTTAAAAATTTACTGAAGGCTAGATAAGCTTTTTCTACATGAAAATAAAACTGATCCTGGAGAAATTCTTTCTGGGCCTAGCACACTGCCTTATATATAGGAAGTGCTCAGTAAGTCACAGGGACAACATATGTGAAACGGAGTCGGCCCAGTTCTCAAGAATTCCTTTCTCATGAACCTCATAATTTGGCAATGTAAGTCACACAGTGGAATCAGCTATCATTTTATAGTCCTCTCTTAGGCACCCAAACCCCCAAATTGTAACATTTAAGTTTTAAAATTCTAGTTTCAAATTATTCCAACTTTCTACTTCTATGTGTAAAACTATGATGGTTTATACGTATGAAAACATGTACCTATCTACTTGCAGTGAGTATGTACTTTGAGTAGTTTTCCACTTGAATTGAGGGCTTTTGTGGCAATTGTGATCTTCCGGTGGACCAACTGCTACCTTTGTAACTTAGTTTGCCACAAGTTGAGTGAGATCTTTGGCCAGGAAATAGAGTAAAGATAAATGGTTGATAAAGTGGTCAGATCTATTCAAGCCTCATCAGCATCATGCTTTGAAATAAAATACCTACATCTACACATTCACATGAAACTCTTTAAGAAAAAAAGCAACCTACATTAAAAAATCTCAAGAAGCTGGTACAGAATATTCAATAAATGTTTTTGCTATTGTTTATGCAAATGAAGATGTTAAAATGTTAAATATTAAAATGCTAAAAAATTTTAAAGTATAAGTTTTAGCTAAATTCTGTTTAATCATTTATAAAATCTTATGTGACTTAATAATTTAAAAACAAAAAACAAATCGACTTTGCCCAAATGAGTTTATATTTATACTTCATGTTTGCCTTTAATCATTCTTGCTCAGAGTTCAGGCCATCAAGTAGTCATAGTGCCTCTAGAATGCCATTTTGAGAGAATTTTATCACTCAAATAAAATAACTACTTCAAATGATATTCTCATATTTAAAACAATTTTTTATACATTTATTTATTTTTGAGACACAGAGAGACAGCGTGAACAGAAGAGGAGCAGAGAGAAAAAGAGACACAGAATCTGAAGCAGGCTCCAGGCTCTGAGATAGCTGTCTGCACAGAGCCCAACGTGGGGCACGAGCCCACAAACCGTGAGATCATGACCTGAGCCAAAGCTGGACACTCAACTGACTGAGCCACCCAGGTGCCCTGATATTTTCATATTAAAAATTCAGCATAGGAATGAATTTGAGCCAATTACTTTCACTATTGATTAAAAATTTGATATTAAAACACTCCTTGAGATACTACTTTATGTTGGATCCATGCTGAGTACTAACACAAAATTCTTACCTGTAGTGTACATGTGTGACTGTTGGTTTCCTATATCCGAGGATCCAGGTTTGAATATCTATGGGTTCAGCTTTGGGATAAGCTATAGTTGTATCTATTATCCACTGGAGGCCTTTTGATTTGCTCTCTGAGGACAAAGCAAAAAAACCTTAAAATTGGATCAATTTTTGTATTATTTACAGCAAGCAATATAGTATAAATAAAGCATACTGATGTATCTTTTGCTTTAAAAAAACAGGATGAACTTTGGTTGTTACTGTTGTATATGATTCACTTAGGATGAAACCAAGAATTTCCTAATATATTATAAAATGGCTGAATCTCAAACAAATTAACAAATAACAGAGCACTATTATTTGTTGGACATGCACCATTCAAGCATTCAATCCAATTACATACTACCAAGTCTAATTTATATTTTATTTCTCGTAAGAACTGCCTATCAAAAAGTCAGAAGCTAAAGTATCACATCACAAAAGTAAAAAAACAAAAAGAGAGACCTCAAAATAAAATAATCCATTAATAAATATTGGAATAAGGGCCCCAATTTAGGCATTTTAGTGACACAAAATTGTCAGTTGCTGTTCCTGTTTAACACAAACTCCTCTCCTTTTAGCAAGAGTTCTATACAAATAAAGCAATAAAGCGGTCCACTCTTTGGCAGGTACAACAGGTAACTGCTGTTGTGAGAGGGAGTAAGAAAGTTGTTTAGTTTGGTCCTTTGCTGCTTATAGTCCCAGTGCGGGGTACAAAGTTGAACAAGAATTGAGAATCCTCACAGAGAATGCGGATAGCCAGACTTGAGTCTGTCCTTTGTATAAAGTATTTAAGAGATCTCTAAAGAAATAAAACTTAAACATAAGACTAAATGTGCATTGAGAATCAATGGTATTTTACTTTTGTATATCAAATAGTTAAATGTTGACCTTTAAGTTTAAAAAAATTGTTTTTATTTAAAAAAGTATTCTGAAAGGGAAAAATACCTATAAAAATAGGTAAAAAAAAAAAAAAGAAAAAGAAAAAAGAAGAAAGAAAGAGAAGAAAAAAAAGAAAAGAAAAAGAAAAAAGAAAGGAAAGGAAAGGAAAAGAAAAAAGAAAAGAAAAAGGCACCTTAGTGGCTCAGTTGGTTCAGAATCCAACTCTTGATTTCAGCTCAGGTTATAATCTCACGGTCATTAGATCAAGGCCCATGCTGGGCTCCACGCTGAGCATGGAACCTGCTTGGGATTCTCTCTCTCACTCTCTCTGCCCCTCCCTTGCTCATGCTCTTCCTCTCTCTCTCTCTCAAAAAATAAATAAACTTTCAAAAAAGCGTTTGAAAAATTAGGTGAAATAGTAATGTTTAAGTAACGTATTGGTAAAGGAACAGAATTTATGTAAAGAAATACATTTTAATAAGCTACCAGTGAGGTACATGCTGAAATGTTTAGGAGTAAACTATATATGCACTTCGAGTGCATTAAAAAAAATGATGGACTAATGGATGGATAGGAAGATGGCAAAAGATACAATAAAGCAAATATATCAAAATGTCAATTATAGAATCTAGTTGGTCAGCTAATGAATATTAACTGCAAAATTCTTTCAACCCTTAGGGATGCTTGAAAATTTTTATAATAAAATGGTTGGGAAAACCATCAGAGTTCAGTTTAATATCTATTAAACACACAACAAACAAAAATATACTAACCCATTTAAGGTTAACTAGAAACAACTTAATTTTGATATGTGTATGGGTCACATACTAAAACAGATACAAAGGCCTGTTTTGTGTTTATGTGGAACAAAACACTAAAATAGTAAATACGATCACTAAAGAAAAGAAAATACAAAATACCAAAATATAGAGCAGAAAATGGTAAAATACGAGTAAAACCAGTTTCAGGTTATATAACGTTCTAGAATTTCTTATTTTTCCTAAACATCTGGAATACAAGTTTTAACTAAGGTAAGATAAATAATAAACTACTCTGCTCTGGTTATAAAAAGAAATTGTTTTTCTCCAGAAGAAAAAAGTTATTTTCTTCACTACTGTGTGATCAATACAACAACTGCCCCTACACTTGAGATCTAGACACCACAGAGTGGTACTGACTGGGTAAAACTATTTAATAACAGCAGTCTTTATTAGTGCAACTAATTCTATTTGGAAGACCTTTGCCTTCAAGCCTTCACTTGGCTGACATTGCCACAGTGGCTGTCTGAAGCTATTCTGAACTTTCCTTTTCTATTAAAAGACTATTTCAATTTGTCTTTTTAATAGACGATGAAAGATTAAGAGAGCTGACTGCCAAGCAGCTGCTTAAAAAAAAAAAACACACACATGAATGGAAAACTCAGTGCAATTTTACAGGCATTATCTCTATGCTTGGTCCTAACCCTCATTTAAAAACACATATTTCTGAGGGCCAATCACTTCCATTTTTATTTTATCTAAAGAATATATTTTTTTAAATAGAAAAACACTACTAAGGAAATAGGCCTGGTGCGTTTCTTTCGGTTTTTTAGTTTATCATTTGTCACCAAATTTCAGTGTCTCAGACTAACTTATTCAAAAGAGGCTTCGTGTTATTGGCACAAATACCTTCTGCAAACCTTCACAACGCACTAGGCTATCTCTAAGATAGTTTCATCTTTGAGAATGGCTTGCATTTTCCTGGCCATAAAATTAATACATACTCATTATAAAAAAATATTTAGGGGGTGCCTGGGTGGCTCATTTAGTTGAGCACCAGACTTTGGCTCAGGTCATGATCTCAAGGGTTCATGAGTTCGAGCTCCACAGTGGGCTGTCTGCCATCAGCGCAGAGCCGGCTTCAGATCCTCTGTCCCACTCTCTCTCTGCCCCTCCCTTGCTCTCTCTGTCTCTCTCTCAAAAATAAAAACCTTCAAAAACTTTTTTTTAATTTCAGAAAAGGATTAAGAAAAAATGGGGGAAAATCACCCATAAATTTATAGTTCTGAGAAGCAATCACTGCTAACGTTTGGAATCTCTCCTTAGCTCATCTCCTAAAGCCTAGTGTTGACACCTTTGAGCTCATAATGGTTTCACTAGAGTTATATGTCCCTCCCACTCCATTAACATGATGGAGCATGAGCCTTTTCCAAAGCCATAAAACCCCTCTATAAACATCCAAGTTTGTAATGGCCGTGTTGTGTTGTGTTGAATGGATATTCGAGAATTACTTCTCTGTTCTCCCCTCTGGCTGGTTCCAATTTTTCTGCTACTAAAAATAATGCTGAGGAAAAAAATTAAAAATTAAAAATAAATACATATGTAAAAACAATGCTGGGATAAAATTTTGTCAGTGTTTGAGATTATTTCCTTTTGACAAGTATTATTTGTAATAGAATGACGGAGTCATTTGAAGGCTCTTTATAAACACGGTCAAACTGCATTCAGTTCATACTCTTAAAAAACAAACCCCCCAAACTTTCTACATTTGATAAATGAACAAAATACACATTGCTACTATTTCCATTTGCATACATACCTATCATTAGATTTTCAACTCAGGCATTTCTATTCCTGTATCTTTAACCTAGCAATTTCATTCTAGGAATCTATACTACACACTATCCTTCTACAAATACGTAAAGATATTCAGAGGAATGTTTACTGCAGCAGCGGGAATGACCAGGAGTTATGGGTAGGCAGGGTAAGGGAAAGGCACTTTTGACTTTATGCATTGCTGGGTTATTTGAATAAATGACTATAAGCATGAACTCTAAATAAGAACATTAAGAAATTAAATTTTCAGGGCACCTGGGTGGCTCAGTCGGTTAAGCATCTGACTTTGGCTCAGGTCATGATCTCACGCTTTGTGAGTTCGAGCCCTGGTCAGGTTCTGTGCTGACAGCTTGGAGCCTGGAGCCTGCTTCAGATTCTGGGTCTCCTGCTCTTTCTACCCCCTCCCCTGCTTGTGCTCTGTCTCTCTCTGTCTCTCAAAAATAAGTAAATGTAAAAAAAATTTTTTAAACATTAAATTTTCATCTTCTCCCTGAGTATTAGTTCTACTCGATAAAAATTATAAATGTGAAAATGAACAATAATGTTATCTTCTGGAACTCCAGATAACCCCTGAGTTCCAACAAAAGAAAAACATGCTAAGAACCATCATACCTAATTCTTTAGTGTCTCCTCCTGCTGGCCTTCCATTTTCCTGTCGTGCTACAAGTGCACTCAAAATAATGTTTGTGGCCCCAATCCTTGGCAGAGTGACATGTGTAAGAAACGGCAAGTTATTTTTCTTGGCAAATGCTTGACTTGTTTCTCGCCTCTTCCTGAGGAAGCCCCCTTCTGGAAACAAAACAATCCATTTTCGATCTCTGCTCCTGTAATTATTTTCTAGGTGCTTTTTGAGAAGAAGAAGCTGCTGGTCACGATGTGATTTTCCCTGCGAAGGCAGATACACATAGAATATATAGAGGTGCACTGGAAATTAATACATCGTAAAATTAAATAGAGAGAATAGTTTCTAAAGTACAGCGATATCCCCCTGCTTCTTTCCCCTTCAGACCAGTGGTTAAATGAGGTGATTAGCACTTACATTCATGAGCACTCCAAAAGAAAAAAACCTGCTCTTCTTGCTCCTAAGAGTTCACTCATTCATCAGATCAGTATTTACAGAGCGCCTACGCTCGCTCTTGGCAGGCACCCTCCTACACACTGGAGATAGGGAGTAGGAGACCCTCGTAGAGCTGACTCAAGTGGAAATGACGGAAAACTACAAAGTGTAATTCTTTGTAGTTGGTGATGTGTTAGGAAGAAAGAGTAAGAGGATAGAGAAGATTGACAAGGCCAGGGACATCAGCCCCAAGGAGGCGAAACTGGAGCAACTAGCTGGAGATGCGAGGGCCCCAGTCACGTGGAGACGAGAAGCAGAGTCTTCTAGGTGACGAGACAAACAGGACAAAGGCCCTGAGATGGGAAGGGGCTCTGCGTGTTCAAAGAACAGTTCCAAGGCCAGTGTGGCTGAGGGGTGAAGAGCCAGGAAGACGGTGGCAGGAGGGGAAACTGCCGAGAGGCTCCAGTGCGTGCTTTTATTCTCAGAAGCACCAAGAGTGTTTCCAGAAGAAACGAGGTAATTGCATAGCATGTGAAAACCAAAAACGTTCTGTACATAAAATTGTCTGGAGTAAAGTATATGTATTTTCTGACAGCCACGTTCATAGAGCTTAGACGTTTTTTGACATACTTCCAACTTATTGCTCTCTGAATTTGTGGTTCTCAGATGAGGCTTAATCAGATTCATCAGTTATTCATTAAGTACTTATTATGTGCAAGGCTGGAGCTGCTAAATACATAAATGTCAGAAAAGTGAGGCATTACCACACATAAAAACTCCTGCATATCCTATTTCAGTTTTTGAGAAAATAAAGCCTGTGATACTTGGCGTACAGGGACACACCATCACGTAGTGCTGGCTGGAGAAGGCACGAGTCCTCCTCCTGCAGTAAACTGTCCCTAACGCCTGGGGCCCGCTCTCAGCCCACCTTCCTCTAACAAACCCAGATTCCTTCTTTATATTGTGCCAAATACCATCCTCTCCTCTGAAGTTTTCTTCTGGATTAAAAACCATAAATAAGTATTCGCCAGATTCATAAAAATCTGATGGATTATTCATTTTTCCTACTATGAGTTACCAAAATATTTTCTTATTTATTTATTTATCTACCTACCTACCTACCTACTGGTAATTTAGGTACCTTCTGTATCATATAACAGTGACTTGTAATAAAAATAATAGTAAAAATATAGATGATGATAGTGGTAATCATGATGAAAACGGTGATGAAGGGGGCAGGCACTGTTCTGAGTGTGTTACTTAATTTAACCACACAACCACCCTATGAGGGGAATACCTATATTATTCTCATCTGAAAAATGAGGAAACTGAAAGATTAAATAACGTGCCTGATTCACATGGCTAAGAAGCAGAAGAGCGGGGAATGTGGCAGGTGCTTGATAAATCTTTACTAAGCATTGTACTTACTGCTTGAGCATACTGAAATTCAGATTGAAATAAATGTTTCAGAAAACAAAGATTCGGAGGAAGAGCTCCCTAAGACAGTGGAACTGGCTGTATCTATTATAACTGGTTTTGTTATGCCCATGTTGATAATAAATTGTCAGTGTGATCAGGCTATCACTGTGAAAAAAGAAAGCTCACTGCTTACCTGTCTTATAAAGAAGTCTCCATGAATTAGAGAAACAATTCCAAAGTTTGTGTACTTAAAAATATGGTCCATCAACCACATCATTTGAGCAACAACCTAAAATAAATAAAAGCAAGAAATAATTACATGTTAAACAGAAGAAACCTGCTATAGTCTAGCAAGGTCTCTAAGTTCTAAATATAATTATCCCACCCTACTCTTAATTAATCTAAATATCTTAAATCTAGTATTTATCTCTACACTTAGAGCACAAAGTCTCCATGAACAATTACTGGTCTTGATTCCAAGTCCTGAAATCCCAAGTATATTATTGTGTAACAAATAAAAATTTTTCTTTTCTTTTATTATTTTTTTAATGTTTATTTTTGATAGACAGAACATGACAGGAGGAGAAGAGAAGATGGGAGACACAGAATCTGAAACAGGCTCCAGGCTCTGAGCTGTCAGCACAGAGCTCAACGTGGGGCTCAAATCCATAGACCATGAGATCATGACCTGAGCTGAAATCGGTTGCCCAACCAACTGAGTTACCCAGGCTCTTTTATTTTAGAGAGAGAGAAAGTGAGTGGGGGAAGGAGGCAGAGAGAGAGAGAGAGAGAATCTTAAGCAGGCTCCACACTCCTGTGTGGAGCAGGACACATTGGGCTCAATCCCACAACCCTGGAGTCATGACCTGAGCCGAAATAAGAGTGACCCAGGGATCCCTGAATTAACTTCTTAAATTAAGATTTAACAAGTCCAAATTTGTTCTCCCTAAGCAAAGTCTCTGGTAATTTTTATAGAACTTGTAAAATTATTTTGAAACAGTAAAATGGCTAATGTTATTACCAAATGAGAGCTGTAAGTTTAATTAATAAGCACTAAAGCTTCATAAAATGGGACTTTAATGGCTAAAATATTAAAAGTTATGTTATAAATATATAAATGTATTTTATATATAAGTATAAAATTAGAAAATTCTATATAAGTTTTATAAAATGTCCAAAATATAAGAACATTTAAAATATCATTTAATAGAATGATTTATCATTCTATTATGTTAAGAAGAATATTTGTTACTTTATGCAAGGCTATACTTTTCCCCAGCATAAAAATATTTACAGAACTGGGGCAGCTGGGTGGCTCAGTCATTTGAACATCAACTCTTGATTTCAGCACAGGTCATGATCTCGTGGTTCGTGGATTCAGGCCCTGTGTGGGGTTCCACAATGCAGAGCCTGCTTTGTGAAGATTCTCTCTCTCTCTGCCTCTCCCACATGCACGTGCACTCTTGCTCTCTCTTTCTCTCAAAATAAATGAATAAATTTAAAAAAATTTACAAAACCTCAGTTCTTAAACACAGAAATACTACCCCTTACTGATAAGAATTAATACTTATATTAAGAGCATAAGACTTTATTTCAAACAAATTTAAAAATTAGAAGTGTAAACAGGGGTCTAATTAATAAACTAGTTAATTGTTCTTGCCTGCTGAGGATATAGCATTCCTTGTTATAATCCTTAAATAAATTAATTAAAAGCTACAACCTCAAGCAAGAGTGCAATAGAGCTCTACTCTGGTTTCTATGGGAATAACATATGTAAATTTCATCTCTAAATTCAAATTATATGAACTTACATATTAGGAAAAAAATAAGCATTGATACCATCGCTACTTTTACAAAAACACTAAAAAAGCTGACAAAGAATGTAACATTAAAGCTTCTAGCTTAATTTTTCAGCATCACCAAATAGGTCAATTACACAACTCATACTTTATTCCCTTTACTATGTTAAGTCACTTTAAAAAATAAAGATACATGCCCAGTGAAGTACTGACTCTCCAAGTCAATTAATACAGAATAAAATGATCACCAATATCTCAGTTTTCAGTCTTGTTTTGTAATGATGACTACTTGTTTAAATAAATTGAAATTTGAACTAAATGAAATTTGTTGACAAGTGCCCCAAGAAACAAAAAAAAAGCAAGTGACTTCAACCTATAAAATACTTGAGCTTTATACACAGTATGAAGTTGAGGGGAAATTTATTAATTTCTGGGTTCAAAATACCAACACTAAAGCAACGAGTTTTACTCGTTCTAGCTTTAATGTATGTTTGACCTTATATTTATAGTGGATTTACCTCTTCAGTTAGAAGGTCACCTAAAACAAATCAACAAGATAGCCAAGCTATCTTCTAAGATTTGTATGGATAATTCTGTCCTAACTTATTTATTTAAAGTTTATTTATTTGAGAGAGAGAGAGAGAGAGTGCACGTGCACACAAGTGGGGAAAGGGCAGCGAGAGAGAATCGCAAGCAGGCTCAGTGGCATCAGTGCAGAAGCTGACGTTGGGCTCGGACTCACTTGAGATCAAGACCTGAGCTGAAATCTAGAGTCAGACACCCAACCAACTGAGCCACCTGGGTTCCCCAAGTCCTAGCTTATTTTAGGGGAAATGTTACAAGTCAGTAAATGTTTATTACATGTCTAATAAAGTTCTTTTGACAGAAATTTTTAAAAATTTAGTTTTATCATCAATTTCCATAAAAGAGCATGACTCAATTCACAGATACTTACTCAAAAGGTACCAGTACATTTAGAAAATATAATTCATCCTTTGTTTCATATTCTTCAAAAGAAGGTCAGTAAATACCAGCTGCCTGAAGCAACTCTGTCAATGTTTCATGGGTCTGTGACTGAGAACTTTCTTAGGTCTTTTCAAGAAACAAAATTGGCCCATATCAATTAGTCTTTATCTGGAAGCATGGGTTTTCTACATATCGAAAAATCTAGAGGCTTACATAAAGGACTCCATGCTTTATATCATAAAATTATAGTAAAGCCAATGGTTCTCCTATTTAGAAATTGGTAAGGACAACTTAGTTTGTCACAGTGACTAGGGAGTGCTACCAGCACTTAGTGGGTGGCAGCCAGGTATGGAAAACATCCCCCACTAGCCAGGACAGTTCAGAACAACAGTGCTGTCATACCAAATGCCAACAGGACCCCCGCTGAGTAACACTAATGGGTGCTATAAGAAGTCTCCTGAATTCTAAAAGCTATGTTACACTCACATTACCATTAAACTAATATATTTTTTTTAATTGGCCCACAATTCAGCATTAGCCTTCCTTCTTTGAATATACCCATGGAGTATGCAATAAGTCAAGCAAACATTCTTACTGGTAAACAAAAATTAATATTGCCTTATACTTGATAGGCAGGAGGGAGAGATCATAATGCTTCCAGCTTTATATTTCTGGATTGCTTCTTTATGAAAGAAGATTAAAAAATTCAAGATTGCAAACTACTCACTTTTATCAGCTCAAAATAAAAATGTTTAATATAGCTAATCTGAAAATCAAAGCAAAATTACTCTGGACAGAAAAATGAACCTAAGACAAACTAACAGAAATCTTTTCATAAAAGCAAACAAACCAACCAAATTTTCTTTTTGTTCACATAATGGGTGAACTTCAGAT
Source organism: Suricata suricatta (assembly GCF_006229205.1). Lineage (NCBI taxonomy): Eukaryota > Metazoa > Chordata > Mammalia > Carnivora > Herpestidae > Suricata > Suricata suricatta. The sequence continues at coordinate 139,114,105 of NC_043702.1, read as the reverse complement.
TACCTAATAGTCTAGTTAATACACTTAACATCCGTGCCAAACAGGGGTTAGAGCACTAAAGCTAGGCATATTTATACTGACCACTGTAATCATTCTTTGACAGTCAAAAACCAATTAAGGAAACTGTAAGCCCTCAGAATAATCACTGTGAGTGTAATGATCTCAATAAGAATAAAAATGGTTGTTAATTGTGGATTCTCTTTCATACAAGACCAAATAATCTAGTTTTTACAAAATTATAACATCACAAGTAATCCATATTATTATAAATGCAAATATACTTATACAGTGATTTTTTTAACAGTTCAAGAAAGGATTGAATTTATTCCATATTCCAGCAAGATTATGGCTCTGCTTTTCAGATAAACAAGAAAAGATTCTGTAGTAATCGAACATATTTTCCTTTACTCTCATTTTCTGACCCCACCCTGACTACTGAATCAAAATGTCTAGGACCTAACCACCCCAGGCTTAGTCTCACCTTGCTGTTCTGGCCACGACCGTTTCACTGAGGAAAAAGGCCCCTGCTTCACCACTCGAACAGGCCACGTTTCTGGCCCTGCCTCTCTACGAATCTTCTCTACCGCTCAGGGGGAGCCCCCCTCCACTGAGTACTCTTCCTTCGCTACACTTTCCTGTGCTGGACTGTTTGCTCCTTTACGCGGATAGTGTCTTACAAGATGGTGTTCTATCCTTACAGTCACTGATTATGGTATGAAGCACTTAATAAACTTCTACTGATTTGTTTCTTTACTATTAAGATAAATATTAACTCCATTAATCTATACACTTTCCATTTATTTAGCTTTCTATGAATACAACCTCCTCAACTTCTAAGGTAATGATTCTTTTAATGCTAAAGGCTGAATTTATTTTATTTTAATTTATTTTATGTTTTTTATTTATTTTTGAGACACAGAGAGAGACAGCACAAGCAGGGGAGAGTCAGAGAGAGAGGGAGACAAAGAATCTGAAGCAGGCTCCAGGCTCTGAGCTGTCAGTACAGAGCCCGATGTGGGGCCCAAACCCACGAACCGTGAGATCATGACCTGAGCCGAGGTCGGACGGTTAACCGACTGAGCCACCCAGGCGCCCCAGACTAAATTTATTTTAAACCCACCCAGTTAATAGATATGTTTTAGTTATCAATATAAGCCATGTAAAACCAACAGTTCAAACACAGCCTAGTAACACTTAATAAAAATGGGCCTAATAGCTTTCCATTCAATTTCCTTTGTAAAGGAAATCCAAAATACTTAACCTTTTTTCCTTCTGGCTAAACATCCCCAAGATCACTTAATTCACTGACCAACTATACTCCTTTCTGTTAGACAATATTGCTTTTTGTGTCCGTACTTCTCAAACCAGTGGTCCGCCACTTCACCTCAAGACAGTCCTCAATTTGAAACATATTAACTCTGCGTCTACGTCAATTATTTTTTTTAAAACAGCTTTGTAGAGATTATTCACACTAATTTTCCAGTTACTTTTTTGAAAGTCTGTAAATTCCAGTCCTAGAGTTAGAATAATATTTTGAATTATAGACTAGAATTTTAATTATAGTCAGAATTACTTACAATTATATGTATTTTTCTTTTTAAAATGTTCTCCATTTTCAGGAAAAATATACATATTAAAGTTTATGTTCCAAACCATAGTAAGATATTGGAATTGAGTCTTTGTTAACCTCTACCTTCTCCCGTCCACCTCTGCCTTCAGGATGGCTTACCAGTCCTTTGTCTTGGAGGCACATCATCAGAGTGCATACGTCTCCTGTGGCCTGATGATTCACCAACATTACTGCTTCGTCTTTGGAAACTGCTTTAATATCTTCCCCCCATTCCATCACTGTAAGAGTAAAAAAGCTGTCACTTTAAAGACCTTACATTACTAGAAAGCTCATATTAGAAACACCAGTATACATCACTGATGACATATCACCTAGCTAAAACTTCTGAACTAAGTTTATTTCCTATAAATATCAGGATGTTGATATACTGATGTAACATTTTATAGAGCACCAAAATACCCATTCAGATGTAAAATGGTCATCCTTTGATACCTAAGTTCTACTTCTTAGAATTTATCCTGCAGAAACATTTGTCCAAATAGGTAAAAATAGATGCATAAGGGATACTTATTGGAACTCCAGTGTTTACTAACAGGGGAATGGATAAGAAAGTTATGATATAATTGAAGTGTATAAGCCCACTTTAAGAATAGAAGGTATCTCTCTATACATTAATCCAGAAAGGACCTGTTATCTAGTAAAGCAAATCACAAAACAGTGTGTGTATGTGTGTGTGTGTGTGTGTGTGTGTGTGTGTGTGTGTGTGTGTGTATGGCATGATTATACCTTTTTAAAGAAGAAATAAAACTTACATGTTATTTAATTCATTGAAAAAAGTCTGAGGGAATGAATTCCAAACTATCGATACTGATCATAATTGGGAGAAGGTTTCCAGAACCCTTCAAATATACTGCATTATAAAATGTATTTGTACTTTATAGTAAAATCTAAAAGTATCACAAATATATGCAAGTATTTTTATTTTAAAATAAGAAAACTAGTATTTAAAATCTCCAGATGAAAAGTCATTGTACTAAACCCTATATATACACTCTGAGGAAAACAGTGGTATCTCCATGCAGTTTACCTCATTTTACAGTGAATTTACTTCACAGAAATAATATAATTGAACATCAGTTTCAAACATCAGGATTCTACAAGACAAGCTTCTAGGGTTCCTCAAATGTCTGATGTGAATTATGAGAGGCTGGTTATACATTCGTATTCACTCATCTCATGCATCGCTGAAGGTAAAGAACTCAAGCAACCTGCGTGTAATAGTTCTGGATGAAATAGGGTTGAGGAGATGCGGAGCCCGTCAGCTCTGCCTCCCCCAGCCTCCTTCCTTCTCCAGTCACCCTTCACTGTCACCCCAACATAGTGGAGCTCCTCATAAGAGTTTGAGGGGTGCATGGATGGCTTCGTCAGTTAAGTGGTCAACTTCTGATTGTGGAGCCCTGCACTGGGCTCTGTACTGACAGCACAGAGCCTGCTTGGGATTCTCTCTCTCCCTCACTCTCTGCCCCTCCACCGCTTGTTCTCTCTTTTTGACAAAAAACAATTAACTTAAAAAAAAAAGTGCATTTCAGAAAAGTGTTCTGTTAACTTTTCTTTCTGTTAAAATCCGTCTATTCATTGATTTTTAAGGATCTTCAAATTTTATATTAAGGAAATTTTCAGCTGAGCGAAACATATAGTATTAAATTGTGGGACCTCCTTGCAAACTGAGGTATTCTAATCAGCCTATCAGATTCTAATCTATTTTATTACCAACACTCAAATAGCCTATGTGGGAAAATTTTTTATCTAAAAATTTTTAAGTGAATGCAGGATAAAACTACACTAACGGACATCAAATAATCCTTAGAGAACAGAGACAGAACACTGGGGGAGAGCCCAGCCCCTTGAAAAATGCAGCAGCACCAACTTTCCTTCCCAGCGGCCTTTCCTTTCAGCCCAGCTCGGCTAACATGCTAACTACTGAAACACCATTAAACAGCTGCTGTATCATATATTGCTGTGGGGAGTCTGAAGTGGTACAACAGTTTGGGAAGTCAGTTTGGCAAATATACATCAAAACTGAGAAGTGCAAAAATCTTTTTACCCAGAAACTACTTCTAGGAATTCATCTTATAGATAGACTTATTTACGAGCAGCATGACACATATGCAAAGCTAGTTACTGCAACCTTGTTTGTAAGAGCAAAGAGGATAATAACTCAAAAGGGAGACTAACTCAAATTCAGAGAAATTGAAAAAAAAAAATGGTTTCCAGAGGAGGGGAAAATGCGAAGGTGTTGTTTAATAGCAGAGATTCTGTTTTGTAAGATAAAAAAGTCCTAGAGATTGGTTACGCAATAATGTGAATACACTTGACAATGCTGAACTGTATACTTAAAATAGTTAAAATAGTAAATTTCATGTCCTGTATATTTCATCACAATTAAAACTAAAAATATATCTTTGCATACATCTATACAAAGGACTACTATGCAATCATAGCATGTATAAATGATGCACTATAAGTAATAACAGCAAAACACAAGACAGTGTGTCAAGGAGCCACCAGTTGGGTTTTAAAAAGGATGAAGGAAAATACTTTTGCTAAATAAGAATTCCCTCTATCATGCCTTTGCTGACACTGCTTCAACACAGACAGACAGACACACACACACACACACACACACACACACACACACACCATTCTTTCATTAACTTATTATTCATTCAATAAATCAGCACCAGGAACTGTTAGATGTCATGGATATAAAATAAAAAGAATAAAAGTATTATTTTTTTAATGTTTTTTAAATTTATTTCTGAGAGAGAGAGAGAGGAAGAGAGAGAGAGAGACTCTGAGCAGGGGAGGGGCAGAGAGAAAGGAAGACACAGAATCTGAAGCAGGCTTTAGGCTCTGAGCTGTAGCACAGAGCCAGATGTGGGGTCGACCTCATGTACTGAGTTCGACTGTAGCTGAAGTCGGATACTTAACCAACTGAGTCACCTAGACACCCCAAAAGTATTATTCTAATAGTAGTTAAAGCGTTCAAAAAAAGTCTAGCTTGGTTCTATAAATATTGAGCTATTAAGAGGTTATGTGGAAAGTCCTCTGGCTCCATATCTATATAAACAGAGGTTTCATGATGAAATATTCCTTTAATGCAATTTCTACCGCATGAATGGAAAATGCTAGATACCTAGGCCTATGCAGTGGAAGAGCATGTAAGTGAATATAACTGCAAATAAAATTTTTTTACATAAAATGTAGCTTACCTGTTTGCTTTATATAAAGCAGGGAAATCTAGTGTGTTGGCTTATCTCAAAATACAAATTGAATTTAGAACCCACTGAACTGGGTTGAATAGTGTCCCCTCCCCCTCAATTTATATCCATCCTAAATCTGTAAATGGGCCCTCAACCTATATCCAATACGACTGGTGTTCTTTGAGGAGAGGGAAATGTGGACAGAGATAGGCACAGGGAGAATGCCATGTGACAAGAGAGGTTGAGACTGGAGTAACCGATCTACAACAAAAGGACTGAGGAGAACCGCCAGAAGCAGCAAGAAGCAAGGAAGGATCCTCGCCTAGGGCCTTCAGAGAGAGTACAGCCATGCAGATGTCTTGATTTTAGAACTTCAACCCAACAAAACTGTGAGAGAATCAATTTCTTTTGTTTGAAGCCACCCAGCCCGTAGTATGAGAGCAGCCCCCTGAAACTAACATACCTCCTGCCTCAACGTTCCCCACCCCTATTCTCTCTTTTCCAGTCTATTCCCCTCCTCAACTTAGAGGGTTTTTTTCTTATCAAATATAGGAAAATAATGGCACTGTATTTTAAACATCTGGAACATTTCAACAGAGATCTAATGTTATGTATTATAAATGGCTCTCAATGTTCGTTTCTACAATCCTTTCAGGATATAAAGAGTTGATCCAATATATGTTTAATCTTACAGCCACAACTTGGCCAAAATTTATTTTCAAACTAAATGTCAACTTACTGAGACCCATATGGGATATTAAATCATATAAGTAAAGGTAGCTCAATCAACTTTTGATTAAAAATGATCCTGATGTAGCAATAAAATCATACTGAATTTTGTAAAATCTAAATTTTATTCAATAATGTTAATTTCTGGGGTACCTGGGTGGCTCAGTTTGTTGAGGGCCCCACTCTTTTTCTTTTTTTTTAATGTTTACTTATTTTTTGAGAGAGAGAGAGAGAGAGAGAGAGAGAGAGAGAGAGAGGGAGGGAGGGAGGGAGGGGAGAGAGGCAGAGTGTGAGCGAAGGAGGGCAGAGAGGGAGAGGGAGACACAGAATCCACAGTAGGCTCCAGCCTCTGAACTGTCAGCACAGAACCTGACACAGGGCTCAAACTCACTTAACTGACTGAGCCTCCCAGGTGCCTGGAGCATCCTACTCTTGATTTTAGCTCAGGTCATGATCCCAGGGTCATGGGATTGAGTGCTGCATTGAGCTCTGTGCTGAGTGTGGAACCTGCTTAAGATTCTCTCTTGGGGCACCTGGGTGACTCAGTTGGTTAAGCGTCTGACTTCGGCTCCGGTCATGATCTCACAGTTCATGGGTTCAAGTCCCATGTCAGGCTCTGTGCTGACAGCTCAGAGCCTGGAGCCTGCTTTGGATTCTGTGTCTCCCTCTCTCTCTGACCCTCCCCTGCTCATGCTGTCTCTCTCTCTCTCAAAAATAAATAAAAAATATTAAAAAAAATTTTTTTTAAAGATTCTCTCTCTCCTTCTGCCCCTCTCCTCCACTCATGTTCTCTCTTTCTCTAAAATAAAAAATACAAAAAAATTTAATTTCCAACATTTATAGTATTCTTTTACCATACCACTACATACTTCAAAAATCACTGTTAGAAAGTCATGTGACTAACAAAAATCAAGGTAAAAATGGTTGTAGAGACAAATAATTTATTTTATGTACGAAGTAGCTATGTTCCTCAGTTCAAACCTTGCTATCCCAGAAAAAGTAAGTATAATAATGGAGCCAATATCTTAACCAAGGAATAGAATTATCTGCATGTTAAAGAATAGAAGCTATGGACGCCTGCCAGTTCTTACACTGTACTTGATTGGAAGAACAGAAATATTTTAACACACTGTTCTATGAAATGAATTCTCAAAAAAGAACTGGGTCAGGTCCACTATTTCCAAAGGGAATGAAGGACAACTGAATAAAATCTGGAAGAACACTTCTCTAGTTGTAACTGAATTTTTAAAATTCTTGCTAGAAACGAAAGCCGAAGATTATCACCTCCCCCCCCACATATACACACGTGCTCTCTCTTTTTCTAACTTATCAATAAACCTCCCCCAAAAGTTATAGACTAGTATTGATCAAGATAGTTCACATCTCAAAAAGAAAATAGAAAGAGTAAGAATCCATCACAAATTCCTTAAAAACAGTGATGCTAAAGCCATTATACTGACTCACAAAACACAATTAAATTGAGGAAGGAAGGTTACTTAACATTTGACCATAATAGCTCACCTTTTTTTTTTTTTTAACACTTATTTATTTTTGAGAGAAAGAGACACAGAGCACATTCAGGGAAGGTGCAGAGAGAGAGGGAGACACAGAATCTGAAGCAGGCTTCAGGCTCTGAGCTGTTAGCAGAGAACTTGACTTGGGGCTTGAACTCATGAACTGAGATTAAGTTGGATGCTCGACCAACTGAGCCACCCCCAGGGGCCCCACTCAACTTTCTAAATAAAAAAAAAAATTATACCTGAAAACTCCTGCCACAAACTATTTTACCATTCAGTGCTTCATTTTTCTCATTTATAAAATTGGTATTATTAATGCTACTCAAACAAAGTGAAAATGAATGTCATATAACTGATAGAATCACAGAAATCCTGGTAATTGGATTACATGACAGTTGAAGTCACTTTTGGAATCACTATTAAGTAAAAGAAGTTATACTTCTACTGTGTCATGTAAGGCAACGTAAGGTTTTCTAACATGAGTAGGCAAGATTAAAGAGCCCCCCGCAAAAAAAACCACCGCCAGAATTTCACATATTTCAAGAACTATGGCTTCCAATAGCCACTTTGGAGGTAGAATGGATTGGGATCCTCCAAAGTTAGGGGTTAGCAGAGTAAATGGGGCAAGATAGGATGGAGGTGAGGATATTACTTAAGGGTGGTTGGGAGAAAGTAGTTTAAGGTACTGATTAATGGAGGGGAGGCTGGTAAGGAAGAACCAAGCCAGGGGGAGATTAAAAGAAACTGGAGAGAGGTCTACTCTGACAGAGATACTTGATGCCATTCCCCATCTCCCCCTTTACCCACCTTATTCAGACTCTCAGAAGCAGGGCCCAGACATTTAGAAGCTCCCTATCCCACTTCTGGGTATGAAGAAAACAAAAACACTAACTGGAAGAGATATGTGCACTCCATGCTCACTGCAGCATTATATACATTAGTCAAGATATGGAAACAATCTGTGTTCATCAGTGACTGAATGGATAAGGAAAACACACACCCGCGTACCGACTCACATACAAAGGAGTATTATTCGGCCATAAAAAAGAGTGAAGTCTTGCCATTTGCAACAATATGGATAGACCTGGAGGGTTTTGTACTAAGTAAAATAAGTCAGAGAACGTCAAATACTGTACAAGCTCTCTTACATGTGGAATCTTAAAAGCAAGCAAACACACACCAAGCTCACAGACACAGAGAATAGATTGGTGGTTGCCAGAGGGTTGCAGGGAAAGGGAGAGGGAATGGATAAACTGTTTAGGGTGTTTTTTTTTTTGGTAACTTAAATAAATTATTAAAGTAAAAAAAAAGCCCCTTGGGTGAATCTTATACTTGTAAATTATTATAAATTGAATTGGAGGCTTGAGTTTTGTTCTGTTTTTTTAAAGCAAGTATACTGAACACACTAGGAAATTGTGGTCAATGCCCCTTTTTGAAACTTTTTAAAATTTAAAAGGGTAAACTTTGGGGAGGCAAGGCTCAAAAGGTAGCTTTAGTGGGGTTGCTTAACTAAAAGAATAATATAGCATGTACTATTAAATAGATATGCAAATACTAATAATATTAATAACTAATATTCATATAATACTAGGTGCCAAGTGTTAGTAATTAGTAACAGAAAATAATTTCCATCATTATCTTATTTAATCTTCACAAAATCCCAGATGTATGGATACTATTATTCCCAATCTACACATGAGGAAAACAAGACACAAAAGGTTTAGCAGTATCTTCAAAGTTACGCAGTGAGGAAGTAGCGGAACTGGGATCCAAAACAACTCTATCGTACCATCCCTGCTGGCACACGATGGATGGGTCAACGAACTTTGAGGACAGTAACTTGGATAGGCTGCCCCTGAAGTTGCCCATGATTATGCCAGGAAGTGGGGTGGACCAGCCAAATCCCAAAGTTTCTCAACCAATAAGATTGGTGGAAGGCAGCAATAAAGAAGGATGCAGAATCATACAGCCAGAATCAAGTGGTTTTTTTTGAGCGACAATTGAATGATAGACAAATCTAAAGAGGCAATGAATATCTAAGAAAAAATTCAACAGTATCTTTGGACCCAAAAAACAGACATCTTAAATTAACATGCTCAATAACAGAACCAGCTCTTTACCATAGTCTTGTCCACCTCAACAATGAATACCGTCATTCACCAGTCAACTCAAGACGAAACCTAAGACCACTTTTGATTCCTCCCTTTCCTATTTCTCCATTTCCCCTATGTCTCTCCTTTACCACTACTGCTCTCTCTAGTCCAAGCTGCCAGTAACTCTTTCCAGGACTCCAGCTATGATCTCCTAAGTGGTCTATTCGATACCATTCTGGTCACTTGCTTAAAAGGAAGCTTCAGAATACAGTTTACAATTCCAAATTCCATCAAAATCAAAATCACCACCAGCAGGCATGAATTAAGGAAGATCAGGAAAATCAAAAATAATAACTGGTAATTAATTCTAACTGGTATTGAGATTTGCTCTACGTTAAACTTAACTGTTTTCAAAAGGGAAGAGATTGGTATCTTAGGAGATACCATTCTCTTCGCAGCCACTAGCCTCGCAAAAGTTTTAGCATCCTTAGCCAACAGTCTCTGTTACAATCCAAAAGACCCTATGTACAGATTTCCAAATATCCTACGTCCACCTCCCTCCCATTTAAGAGCCACTAAATTAAAGAGTTCAAAATGAGTTATGTCGATATAAGCCTGTGATAAAATTATGGTGAGGTTAAATAACAAATAAGAATATTATGGACAATATGATGACTAAGCAAACTTGTGTTTATTAGAAACAAAAGTCTATCCCTCTGATACTTACCCTTTACCCACTCAGCCCCAGGATGTGGTGGCCAGGAGTTTGGAAGAGTTTTCTCTAGGAAATCTGATGAGCTCAAGAGAAAAGATCTAAAAAATATTGCTATCTACAGTTCTCCAATGAAACATTTCAATGGATCACCCTATGATGAGGCTCAGAGTGGACAGGCCTCAGCTACTAGCAGGGCTATCAATCAAATTTTTAGTCTCTCACTCTTAATTAAGAACAGATGGTCATGTGTTATTTATTACCAGCTACCCCCCAAAAAAGCCCTTAATGTGAAATATGGAAACAGAAAAATAAAAAGAGACAATAGATAAAAAAAGAAAACTTTAAAATAGAGACCAGCATTAATATCTACACTGAGGTAAGAGATGAAGATAACAATTATGGTGACATAATCATGAGATAAGACCAAGATGCTTAAAATAAAAAGGAACATTCAGAGAAGACAAAGGAACTATTGGAAATCACCATGTTATCAAAAATAAAAATCTTAATAGAAAGACTAGGAGTCAAGTTGGAGAAATCCTTTGAAAAGTAGATAAAGAGTTAAAAAACAAGAGAGAAAAAAATTTAATGTGAGAGGACCATTCCATGAAATTTAATATTCAAATAGTAGAAGTTCTAGAAAAAAGAACAGAGGAAAAGAAATCAAAGAAATAATTAAAGAACATCTGAGGATGTAAGTTTCCAGATTTATTGGAAATTGACAGGAGACATCCAATAACCAGTATAGTAGATGAAAATACACCAACACCAAAACATACATACGAAGTTTCAGAATAGAGTCAAAGAGTAGATGCTACAAATGTTCAGAAAGAAAAAATAGAAAACAAAGGTAAGGAATCAGACTGGCTTTGGACTACCAGTTCTTTTCCTCAACAGCTAGAGAGTCAAAATACAGAGGAGTTATGGTTTCAAAATCCTGAAGAATTATTTCCAACCTAGAATTCTCTACCCAAACTATCCATAGTGTGTTAAGGTAGAAAAAAATATTTTCCGGTGTGCAGCATTTAAAAATTTTTTTTTGCTTTTTTTTTGAGAGAGAGTATGCCACAATTGACAAAGAGAGGGGGACAGAGATCTGAAGCGGGTTCTGTGCTGACAGTAGAGAGCCCAATGTGAGGCTTGAACTCACAAACCATGAGATTACGACCTGAGCCAAAGTCAAGACACTTAACCAACTGAGCCACATAGGTGCCTCCAGGTGTGGAACATTTAAAAAAACAAACCTCTTATTCATTCTCAGGAAGCTGGATATGTGCTGGCCAAATAAGGGAATAAACCAAGAAAGAGAAAACTATGTTAGAAGAAACTAGGAATGCAAGCCCAAAGAGAGGCAAAAGGAACCCTCAGGATGATAGGAATTGGAAGTCCTAGGATGTTAGTTACACACTAGAATTACTGGATAACCAGTCCAAACTGGAGTTGTTAGGGGTTTCCTAAACAGACTTTCCAAAAAAATGAAATGGACTGAATAGCATCTCAATGACATGAGGAGAAATCTAAAGTTGACAAGAAGTCCTGAGTTGAATTAGTGATCATTTCATAGAAAAATAAGCAACGGAGAAACGAAACAAAAAACAAAACCAAAAATTACTAACTCTAGGGAAAACACTGTGTAGGAAAGTGAAAGTAAATACAATTTTACTATATGGCTGAGCTATGAACAGATTATATATTCACAATTAAAGAAAATCGCTGAATATTTGTAAAATAAAACTATAATAGAATTGAAATACAACTTAGAAAAATTATTAAGATATTACTTAAAAATAGGATGAAAGCTAATTTTTCTATAGTTTCTGCATATTAAAATAATATGTTAATTTTAGTGAATTAAAACAATACTAAACAACACACAGAAGAAAATTCCCCCAAATCCCACTATCTAGAGCTAAGAAGATGCTATTAAAATATTATTGTGTATCTGCCAATGATTTTTCTACGTGTATAAAGATAAATTTTCAAGCCAAAAATGAATGATACTTAACAGATTATGTTATACCATTTGAAAATAATATATTCTATAAAGATGCTGTCATCTAGTATGCTTCTATATTATTTTTAATGGCTATTTACTAACTTATACATGTAAGTCCTATAGCTTAGTTAATTCCCTAAGCTATGTACAGGCTATTTATTACAGAAAGTGCTAGACAAAGCACACAAAGCAAAGAACTATGGAGTTTTGGATCTAAAAACTTTTGCAACTTTCTCAGAACAAAGAGGAAAGTATTTCCATTTACAAATGTTAAGTTACCCAGCAAGACAGGTAAGTTAAAAGCATGAAAATTTATTTTGGGAAGTAATGGAACCACTGGATATGTGGGTGGTGGTGGTTAGAGAACTGTATATGTCTGTAAAAGCTCATAGACTCTAGAGGCTCCTAGGTGGTGCAGTTGGTTAGGCATCCACCTTTGGCTCAGGTCATAATCTCATGGATCATGAGTTTGAGCCCCATGTCAGACTCTGTGCTGACAACTCAGAGATCGAAGTCTGCTTTGGATTCTGTGTCTCCCTCTCTCTCTGCCCTCCCCCTACTCATGCTCTTGTCTCTCTCTCTCAGAAATAAACATTAAAAAAAATTTTTTTTTAAACCTCACAGACTATAAACTACAAAAGGTAAATTTTACTGCATGCAAATTATACTGTGGTATGCCAGACTAAAAAACACATGCACAAATTTAGAAAACATGACTTTTTAATATGTATTTTTGAGTCAGTCAGTGAATAAACTCATAAAGAAATTGAAAATCTTTTTTGGATGTAAATAAGTTCTAAGTGGATAACAGAGTACCAAAGAATCAAAAGAGCAGAAACCAATGAAATCAATAAAATAGAAAACTGAAAAGTAGAGAAAATCAATAAAACCAAATGGAGCTCTTTAAGAAAGTCAATACAATTTTACAAACCTCTATAAAACTAACCAAAAAACCCCCAAATTATCAATTTCAGGAATAAAAGAGAAGGCATCACTACACATACTACAAAGATTTTTTTAAAACTAAGGGTATATTACGAGCAACTTTGCCAACACAAATTTTACAGTTTGAGTGAAATAGACCAATTCCTTGAAAAACACAACTGACAAATTCATCAAAGATTAAGTAAATAATCTGAATAGTCCATATCTATTAAGGAAATTGACTATGCAGTCAAAAACCTTCTAAAAAACCAACTTTTCTGGCTCAGATGGTATCACTGGCATATTCTACTAGACTTTTAAGAACACCAATTCTAAAAAATCTCTTCCAGAAAACAGAAGAAAACACATTCAAGTTTATTTTATGAGACTAGCATTACTCTGATACCAAAACCAGAAAAACACAAAACTATAAACTAATATACATTAAAATCCTCAACAAATACTAGTAAGTGGAATCCAATAGTATATACCACAACCAGGTAAGATTTATCACAGGAATGCAAAGTTGGTTCAGTATCAGAAATCAATGAATGGAATCCTCCATGTTAACAGTCTAAATAAGAAAAACCTGATCATATTGCTCTGGTCTGAATGGTTTGAATAGTTGTGTTCCTCTAAAATTCTTTTGTTGAAATCCTAACCCCCAAAGGTGATGCTAATAGTGGGGTCTTTGGGAGGTAATTAGGTCATAAGGGTGTGAATTTCATGAATGGGATTAGTGTCCTTATAAAAGAGATTCCACAGAGTTCTCCAGCCCATTCCACCATGTGAGAGCACAGTGAGAAGATGAAGAACCACAGAGAGAGCTCTCACCAGAAGATGCCCATGATGGCACCTTGATCTTGGACTTGCCACTCTCCAGAACTGTGAGCAATAAATTTCTGTTTATAAACTACCCAGACTATGATATTTTGTTAGAGCACCCTGAATGGACTAAGACACACATGAACTGATGCACAAAAAGCATTTAACAAATTTCACTATGCATTCATAACAAAAACTCTTAGTAAATTAAGAATAGAAAGGAATTTCCTCAATATAATAAAGTGTCTCTACCCAAAACCCAAGACTAACATAGTATTTAGTAGTAATTTTATATTACTGCTTTTTCCATAAGATTCAGAGCAAGGCAAGGATATCAAATCTCCTCTCTCTTACTTCACAATATTCCAGAAGGCCTAGCCAATTTAATAATGCAAGAAAAAAAAATGTCACACAGGTTGGAAAGGGAGATAAAACTGTTCATATTCACAATGGTATGACTCTCGATGTAGAATAATCCCAACAAATATTAAAAAAGGTTTAATTATTAATGAGAGTTTAATAAAGTTGCATGATGGACTCCTGGGTGGGTCAGTTGATTAAGCGTTTGACTCGTGATCTTGGCGCAGGCCATGATCTAAGGTTTGTGAAATCAAGCCCCATGTGGGGCTCCACACTGACAACATGGAGCAGGCTTGGGATTCTCTCCCGCTCTGCCCCTACCCGACTTGCGCGCTCTCTCTCTCAAAATAAATAAAGAAACTAAAAAAAATAATAATAATAAAGTTCCAGGATACAATGTTAACACACCAAATATCAATCTTTTTTATACTAGAAACTGAATAAGAAGAAATAAAAAATATTTAAATTCAATTCATATTTTAAAATATATACTTAGATATAAATATAAAACATATAAATGGATATGCTAAAAACTATAAAATATTAATGAAAGAAATCAAAGAAGACCAAAATGAAATGAATATCATATCTGTGGACTAAAAGATTCAACACAGTAGAAAACCAATTCCCCCCAAAATTAATCTACAAATATAAAGTAATTCCAATCAAAGTCCCAGTAAGAACTTTTTCAGATACAGACAATTGGAGTTACTGATTTATAAATTTTATTATAAAGAAAGGCCAACAAACTAGAATGGCCAAAATAACTTTGAAAAAGAAGAATAAATTTGGCAGAATCACACTGCCCAATTTTAAAACTATTAAGCTGCAATAATCAAAATGGTGTGGTAGTGGTGATGGGACAGACACATAGATCAACAGAACAGAAAAGATAAGCTAGAATAGACCACACAAATACAGATAAGTGATTGCTGACAATGGTGTAACGTCAATCCCATGGAGAAACAAATAGTCTTTTCAACAAATGAAATTACAAAAATATGAAACCTCAACCCATACCTTATACAACAACTAATTCAAAATGGATCAGAGAGCTAAATGTAAAACTCAGAACTACAAAACTTCTAGAAGACCGCTTAGGAGAACATCCATGATCTGGGTCTAGGCAAAGTGTTCTTGGGCATTACATGAAAAGCACAATGCATAAAAGAAAAAAATCAGTAAATTGGACTTCATCGAAATTTAAATCTTTTGCTAGGCAAAAGATACTGGTAACGGGATGAAAAGACTGGGAGAAAATATGGACAATCACATAGCCAACAAAGAATTTGCATCTTTGTATCTAGAATATATAAAGAACTTTGAAAACTCAGCAGTAAGATAACAAACCACCCAATTAAAACCTAGGCAAAAACTTGGACACTTCACTGAAGAGGATATAAGATTGGCAAACAACCACATGAAAAGATGTTTAACATCACTAATCATTAGGGAAATATAAATTAAAACCATGATGAGCAACCACTAAACACTGATTAGAATGACTAAAATTAAAATACTGATAATACTGAGTTTGGGCAAGGATGCAAAAAACCCCACCCAAACCTGGAAGTTATAGATACTCCTGATGGGAATACAGAATGGTATAGCCATTCTGGAAACAGTTTGGCAGTTTCTCATAAAGTTAAAAATACACTTACCACATGACCCCGGAATATGGGTATTTACCCTAGAGTCGGGGCCAGGAAACTTCTTCTGTAAAGGGCCAGCCAGTAAGTATTTTAAGCTTTGTAGGCCACACAGGGTCTCTGTTGTATATTCTTCTTTTGTTTTTGGTTTTTACACACCTTCACAAATGTAAAAGCCATTCTTAGCTCATAGGGCCTATTATAAACACAGGCAACAGGAAAATTTGGCACATGGGGCACAGATTGTTTACTCCTACCTTAGAGAAAGGGAACTTATGTAATAAGTTGAAACTTGAACATGAACACTAATATTGCCTTTTTTCATAATTGCTAAAAGCTGGAAAGAGCCCAAATGTCCCTGATAGCTGAATGGATATAAGCTGTGGTACATCCATTCAGTGGAATATTACTCAGCAACAAAAAAGAACATTTTAATGATGCATGCAACAACTTGGATGGCTTTCTCAAGCCATCTCAAAAGTTTCCATTTATATGACATTCTCAAAAAGACAAAATTAGAGGGAAAGAGAACATACCAGAGTTTTCCAGGGGTCTAGAGGTAGAGGGAGAATGTGATCACCAAGGATAGTGATCACTGCAGCACAGCAGACCTACACATGAATTTTGCTCTTTTTTCCTGTATTTTTATATTGTTCTGTTTCTCCCAAACTTTCAGCATTTGACTTAGTACTTTTGTAATTCAGGGAGTTCCCCTGCTCCCCAAGAACAAAGTAATAGTGAAAGATTTTACTAATATACTGCACTCCTATTTGTTTCTTAAATGTCCATTATCTCACATACACTAACAACCTCACCTTCAAGGTAGCCTGGCCCGAATTTATTTTGTTAAATCACTAAGAGCCAAAGTAGCTAAGACTTACATTTTAAGTTTCTTTTTCTAGTATGTTCTAATAGAAGTATTTCACTCTATGCAGAATACTGTTTGCTCAGTTTTGTTTTCTCAACCTTTTATAATTTTCAGCATTTAAAATTTTTTATTTATTTATTTTTGAGGGGTGGGGATGGGAAGAGAGGAGAGAGAGAGAATCCCAAGCAGGCTCTGTGTTGTCTGCCAGAGCCCCATGTGGGTCTCTAATCATGAACTGTGAGATCATGACCTGGGCTGAAATCGAGAGTCAGAATGCTTAACTGAATGAGGTGCCCAGGAACCCCTATTTTCTCAACCTTTTAAATAGCTTTTTTAATTTACCTATGCTAAATACTATAAACACTATACTAAATTCAGAGATCAGAACTTTGAAAATCAAAGTTACTTTAATTTGATTTCCCTGGGACAGTTTAAGCATTAGAATTCAGTAATATCTGCCTCAGATTCCTGAAATGAGTAATTGGAAGAAGAGAAATTCTACCTTCTAAAGATTACACCAAACTGCCAGGAAATAAGTGTGCAATGTATGTACTTCTTTGCTTTGCTACTAGAGCTTTAAATAGTTTTAGAATAAGACCATTAAAAATGGTGGGGGTTTTAGAGGTGCCTGGGTGGTTTAGTTGGGTAAGTGTTCAGCTTCAGGCTAGGTCATGATCTCACAGCTCATGGGTTCAAGCCCCGCATTGGACTCTGTGCTAACAGCTCACAGCCTGGAGCCTGCTTTGGATTCTGTGTCTCCATTGTTCTCTGCCCCTTTCCTACTCATGTTCTGTCTCTCTCTCTCTCTCAAAAATAAATAAACATTAAAAACTTATTTTATTTTATTTTTTATGTCTTTATTTTGTTTTGAGAGAGAGAGATAGAGAGTGAGCAGGGGAGGGGCAGAGAGAGAGGGAGACTCAGAATCCGAAGCAGGCTCCAGGCTCTGAGCTGTCAGCACAGAGCCCAACGCGGTGCTTGAACCCACAAACCGTGAGATAATGACCTGAGCTCAAGTCGGACACTTAAGCGGCTAAGCCACCCAGGTGGCCCTAAAAACCTTTTTTTAATGGTAGGGGTTTTGATTTAAGTGAAGTTTAGAACTAGTAAAGAATTTAGAGAGAGCTGAACCCAACTCTCTCCCCTCACAGGTATTTTAAATCAAGTACAAGAAACAGAACTCTCAGGCTGCTTCTTGCCTGACCAAATTAGTTGCAAAGAAAAACATACAGATGGTAATGATAACTAATTTACATCACCTCCTGCTCACTATCCCCCAAAGCACTTTTTGCTGTATTCATTCATTCAACTAGTTTTACTCTCTTTATAGAGAAACAGGGTTCTGCCACGGGGGGCGGGGGGGACATAATGGTAAACTGGGATTCCATCATGAAGAAATTAACTCATAAATAAAGTTGGAGGAATACTACTACCCTACTAGATGAGCTTAGCAAAAAGAAAAGAGAAAGAGAGAGAAGTACAAGGTGAGGGAAAAGAGAAGTGAGAAAGACTCAAACAGAGAACATCTTAAATGGAGTAGGCAATTCTGCCTGCCTTTCCAGTCCACAAATGTATGCCCCTGCATAAGCTTGTGACCAGAATCACGAATCTGCTGCTCCTGGTCATGTTCACCTCTCGTGTGCCCTTACGTCATGCCATCGTCTCACTCGCCAGCATCTCAATAAGCTGCACTTTAGTTTTTTAAAAGATACATTTTCTTCAACATAAAGCTTAAGCGAACTTTCCAATTGATATAACAGGATCCCTGCCCTCAAAAGTTTGCTCAGTTATTGAGAATAAAAGACACATTGGCGAAAAATGCATTATCTATGAAAATAGGTCCCAACATGGTGGGAGAAGGCGAAGTCACTGTGAGCTGACACACGGAGGGAAGAGATACCAAAGACACGGGAACACGACGTGAGTACCCGTCTTCTGGGACGGATACTGGCACTGAGAAGAATGAAAACTGAGGCTGCATCTGTAAACCTGAGGCCAGATGACAGATACACTGAAAAACTTCTTTAATGTTTACTTTTATTATTTTTGAGAGAAAGAGACAGATAGAGCATGGGAAGTGGGGGGAGGAGCAGAGAGAAAGAAAGACACAGAATTCAAAGCAGGCTCCAGGCTCTGAGCTGTCAGCACAGAGCCCGACTCAGAGCTCAAACCCACTAATCATGAGATCATGACCTGAGCCGAAGTCAGAGTCTAAACTGACGGAGCCCCCCAGGCGCCCTAGATGACAGAGATACTTTTAAAGGTCAGGGACTAGAATTTAGGCCAGGAAATATAAAATTCCTTTTTTTGTCACCAGGCAGGTGACAAAAGTGAGGGAAGTGGCATCCTCTTTGACAGTAGGAAGCAGCAGAAACTGTTGTTTTTTTTTTAATGTTTATTTATTTTTGAGAGAGAGACAGAATGTGAGCAGGGAAGGGGCAGAGAGAGACACACACAGAGAATCTGAAATAGATTCCAGGCTCTGAGCAGTCAGCTCAGAGCCCAACATGGGGCTCAAGCCCAGGAACCTCAAGATCATGACTTGAGCCAAAGTCAGAGGAAGTCAGACGCTTAACCAACTGAGCCACCCAGGTGCCTCTAAGCAACAGGACTGTGTTAAAACAGACAGCGCATGCCCCCACTTCAGAATCGAGCAGCTCTCCCTCAGCATCCCTTAAAGGTCCAACTTCACAAGAGTCACAGCTCAATGCCATGAAGCGATTACAGATGGTCAAGAAGAAAGCTGCCCAGAAGAAACTCAAGAAGTAATGTGGCCAAGTAGGTTTTTATTTGACATTACCCTAAATCTTCTTCTTAGGACATAAACTGTAATATACTATAATTTAATAAAAATCTTCACAATGAAAAAAAAAAAAAGCCCAAAGAGGGCTGCTACTGTCCACCTCTAGTCTCTTGCTGACATCTGGGAATGTGGACCCAGATTACCATATTCTCCAACTTTTTAAGTAAAATTGGAAATGTGAGTTTTTGTGAAAGGTAAAGAAAAAGGACCTTAACACTAAAAGAATTTTCCTGAGCAAGCGAGAAAGAATGGAATCCAAACAAAGGGACAGCTCTTGATAGAAAAGGACATTTTGCATTGTAACTGGAAGAATAAAAGAAAGGTGCACCAAAAGATAAGGCTGAGCAGCAGACTTGGGCCAGGTTATTAAAGGACCAGAATTTTGAATATTATGTTATAAACCACATAAAGCCAGCAGGGAAAAGGAACTGGCCATATTTGGGATGGAGGAAAGGCATGACATTGTTTGTTAAATGGAGGGGTATTTTTCTAGGATACAATGTCTGTAGTATCTTTCTATCTGGGATGACGAGGACAAAGCTAGGAGGAGACTATGATGAGTGATGAGTAAGAGAGATGGGATATTAGCTTTGGATATGAAACTATCTCTAGATGAATGAAGAAATCGGGAGGGGGGTAGAGAAAAGGGAAGAGTCTCTAGAGCACAGTCCCAGGCCACCAGCCAAACCCGCGGCAAAGAGGCAGAGAGGAAATGAAAACTGACCTAGGAGAACTGCTCAGAAACTCATCACACATGTAGATATCCTAAGTGCAGCTGAGCTAGACAAAATTGAGGATGCCCCTAAAAGTGAAAGAGAAGAAAGCCATTATAAGCACGCATACCAGCCAAACACCCAAGAAATCTTAAGCAAATGAATTGAGCATTGGAACTAATTAGCCTCTGGTTGGAGGCTTGACCATATTCCCAAACTTTGAAACCTAGGATAGTAAAAAAAAGAAAGTACTAAAAGTATAATCAAATGAGAAACTAATTAATTATATTGCATATTAGTAAAATTGTCTGATTTTGAAGAGCTTTCATTCATAGTCTTTCAGTGGCTACAGCAGCCCTGTAAGGCACACAAGCCAGGTATGAGTCCTATTTACAGCTCGGGATCAGAGAAGATGTTGTACAAGGTAATACCATAAGTAAGCACTATAAATCTGACTGAAACCCAGGTCTACTGGCCCCTGAAACTGAAGCATAGATAGCCCCTGTCTACGCAGATTACTAAGCATTCAACTAAAAGGGAGGTGTGCGATGTTTTCGTGGTATAATGAAAGCAGCAGGGGCAGAAGCCCTTCATTCACAGACCAGCTCTGTCCCTTACTAGCTCCGTCACTCACACTGAACAAGTTACTTAACTTCCACCAGTCTTTATTTCCTCACTTATTTAGTGGGACTGATAGGACCTTCCTCTGAGGATGGAGGAAGCCACATGAGAGAACTTGCCAGAATGCCTGGCCCATCTTACTCCAGGTAAATTTCTCTGTTCACTGGAGGCATAGGCAGTTACTTATGGTTTGCACAGAAGCTCCCTGATGCAGAATTCAGTAAAAAGGCTCAGGAAAAGCTTTGCTTTTCTTTTAAAAGAGTTAAGTCTTGTCAGAAGATAAAGAGTTTCTAAAGGAAGCAGAGAAACTAACTCAAAAAGCAAACTCTAAAGAATCTAAGGTCATGAGAAGAAAACACCATTTCAACATTCAGTAGTAATAGGATGATGAATATAAGAACAGGACATAGGAGAGGGGCACCTGGCTGCCTCAGTCAGTTAAGTGTCTGACTCTTGATTTTGGCTCAGGGCATGATCTCACGGTTCGTGAGTCCAAGATCTGCATCAGACTCTGCACTGGTGGCATGGAGCCTGCTTGCATTCTCTCTCTCTCCTCCTCTCTCTCTCTCTCTGCCCCTCCTCTACCTGTGCTGTTTCTGTCTCTCAAAATAAATAAATAAACTTTAAAATAATTTTTTAAAAAGAATATGATGTAAGAGGAGAGAATAGGGACCAATAACTAGAATACACTGTAGGTCTAAGGTGCTTCTCACTGAGCAGAGTTTAAACCTGGAGTCCATGGAGTCTGTACATGGACTTTGAAGCGTGTGAACCTTCTGAAACTGTAAAACCATGACCATGTGCAAAGGTGCTATGGTAAGCCCTAAAGTGCCCACCCTCTACCCCACAAGACATCCACATCAAATCCCTGAATGTTACTCTGTAGGGTAAAAGATGTGATTAAATTCAGGACCTTGAGAGGAATTTATTCTGGATTATCCAGATGGCCCTAAATCAAGGATGACTGTCCTTACTACGGACACACAGGAAGCACAGAGGAGGCAGCAATGTGACTCCAGAGGCAGGGCATGGAGTGATGCAGCCCAGGAATGCCTAGAGCTGCCAGAAGCTGGAAGAGGCCAGGAATGTCACTAGGAGTCTCTGCCCCATTGACACCTTGATGTAAACCTCTGGCTCCAGACATATGCACGAATAAATTTCTGTTGTTTTACATGCATCTGGAGTAACCTGCCATGGCAGTCATAGAAAACTAACACAGGTGCACTTTTCGGGGGGAAGGGGGAGCATGACTTTTATCAGACTCTAAAAGCAGTTCTTATGAATCCCAAAAGGTAAAAGAGCCACTACTGTAGAGGATAGAGTAAAATGGTCTATAAGCACATGAACTAGAAATTGTTTAAAAACCTGCAAGACTAGTCACTACTTGGATACGGTCCCATAGTTGGTACATGTTGAAATAAGAACATAATAAGCTATCCTCCAGCATCTAATCCAGTATCCATTTCACTGGATCCTGGAGGTTAACCCTACAAATGCATGAAACAGCCATGATTCCCAAACAACTAAATAGCTTATTAAAAATATAGGTTCTCAGGATCCATCCCAATGTACTGAATCAGAATCTCCAGGATGGAGGAAAACACGCGTACATAAAGCTCCTCTCATAATTCAGATGTGCAGACAAATTGAGAACTTTTTCTCTAAAGGGTCAGATAGTAAAAAATTTAGGCTATTAAGGCCAAGAGGCAATACTGAGTCTGTTACATAGGTATTTTCATAACAAATTTGTTTGCCAACATATTTTTACGAATTTTTGGTGGATGAAATTATAAATATAAAATGCAATACAACTTTTTCAATACAAGTCTGCTAAAAAGAACAATGGAATTCTTTCTTGGGAGGAGGTAACATTTCTCTTAATTGGGGTTCAAAGTGTTTTCTCTCAGATTGACTGCAAATGGTCATCTGTAAAACCCAGGAGCTGGAGGAGATTTACAAAAGGAACAAGCCAAGGGCTGGACTTGGCCCAAAAGCTGCAACCCGCCCTGGAGAAAGGTAAAAGGAGGAAGAACTATAACCCCTGCCCTTAGGGAACTGACAATTAAAGAGACAGGAACAGCAAAAGGAAAGCAACAGTGAAAAACATGAATCGGAATCTGAATGTTTTATTTGTGGGGCAGTATATCCTGTTTCATGCATGAACGGTCTTTTTTAATGTCAGAAGATATGGTATCTGTACACTAGTTCTTTTCCACAGACTAAAAATCTCCACAACAAAAAGCAACAACAAAATGTCTACAATGCTTTTAAGGGGTTTATTAATTAAAACAGCAGCTACATATGTGTGGAAAATATTACACCTATGTCTTGTCCATCACATCATTTATACATCCCCAGACAGCACTTAATATGTGTGTGGATTCTTGACGCTGAGAGAACACGAAAGCACTGCAGCCCAAAGATTAGGAACACGATTACAGAGTAGATGCCACGGTGGTTCAGCAAGAAAGTAACAGTGGAGGCTACAGTGGGTGGAGGAGTGGGACTAGCCGGCATGCAAGGGTCCAAGGGGTGCAAGAGCACCTGTTGCGAAGATCCCAAACAGACCAGGTTTCTTAACTGGCCAATGACAAAACACAAAGGCAGAGAGATGAGTGGTGGTGAAGCAAGAAAGAAACTTATTTCAGTGAGGCCAACACCGGAAGACAGCGGACAGTCTCAAAGACTGTCTCCAAAATGTTGAAAATACTTCCAGGGTTATGTAAGGCAAATGTGGGGCAAAGAAAGGTGGGTAAGTGCAGGTAGGCAGTGAGGGTAAAATTGGTCATCCAGCTTGGGCTCTTGTGGGCTCAGGGCAGTCCTTGTAGCTTGAGGGGGTGGTTCTGGTTCCCATCAGGGGATGCTTTGCCCTCATGGTCTTCTGCCTGAGCCAAGAGATAAGCCAGAAAGAAAAACTCAACTAAAAAGTTTGAGGTCAAAATGGAGGCAGCCAAAGTCCTCTTTTAGGATGTGAGGGGTTTAGATAAGGAGGTAGAAATTTTCAAGGAAACTGAAGAACAGAAACAAATTTGACAGTGTTTAAACACACACACCCACACATACACACAACCACAAACCCAAGATGGCTGTCACTTAGACCTAGTTCCCAAACTGGTGCTTAATATGTAATCTAAGTGCAAAGTGCAGCTCCAACCTCCCCCAGAAATGTAGTCTTAACCTGGTCAACCAGGAATTTTTCAGTCCACCCCAATGAGCCTGCCATGAACTTTGGGCCCTCTCTATCCCCTGAGGAAAGATGAGGTAATCTGCATCAGATGCCTTGCCTTAAAAAAAAAAAAAAAAAAAGAAACAGAAAAAAAGACATCTCACTTTTCCCTCTAGAAAGGGACTTTACCAGGAACAATCCTTTTTCTTTTGCTAAGAACTTTCTTGCCACCCCCAATGTAAAATCCTTCCATTTTTGTACACATCCTGGGAACACATCTCTACCTGCCAGATGGGGTGCTGCTTGATTGACAAATTACTTAATAAGGCCAATTAGATCTTCAAATTTACTTGGTCGAACTTTGTTATTTAACAGGGGAGAGAAAGAATATCAATGAGAGAACGAAGAAGGGCTGAGGGAGAGCAGCCTTAGTAAATAAGAGCTCAGAACAGGACCAATTTGTGGAGGCGCTGCCTGGCCGTCTGTCTCTGCCACCAGAGCCAACGGTTAAGTGCCTTCCATGAATTTTATTGAACCCTGATAAGTATGTCCTCATTCAGTCTCCTCTAAGAATAGTTTCCTAAACATTTGAGTCGTGTAAGTAAAGGACTGTGGTTTCATCATGAACTGCTCTAAGTGGTTCAAAATCTAGACTTTTCCACTTAAAAAATTTTTTTTAAAAATTGAAAAGCCTTCTTTTGACCCAATTTCTCTCTTGCAACTATGCAACTATTGCCCTCTATTCTTTGAGAGCCAGACTTCTGGCACATTCATATTTCCATTAGACCTCCTCCCATTGGTCATCACCTCCAATGCGCTCCAATCTAGTTTCCACTTCCACCACCTCGAAGAAGCTGCTCATGCCAAATGTGGTAAAACTAAAAAACAGCTCTCATCTTACAAAACATATAAACTGTCAGCAGCATCCACCCAGCCCTTCCCTTCAAAAGCTGCTGACTTCTGCCACCACATTCCTAGCATGGGGCACACCTTTGGCTTCTGTAGCTGTTCCTTCTGAAGCGCAAGCTTCCTGCTCTTCCCCCAAAATGTCGGCATTTCCTCAGTCAGATCCTGGGCCTCTGATCACTGGCCACTTACAGGTACTTACAGTCTCCCTATGTGACCTCCTTCAGCCTCTGGCTTTAAATACTATTGGTCATTTCTCAATTCTTCCTTTTAGCCCAGGTTTCTCCTCTGTGTTTTGGACTGTACACCCATGTTTATCGCAGAGCTCCACTAAGATGCTTCTGACCCTGCCCTGTGCTAAGTTTTTATCTTTCCTCTCAACACTGCCTCTTCTGAGCTTCCCTATCTACCCAGCAGCTCACACTGGAAACCTCATGGTCATCCCTGTCACCTCCCTTCTACTGCATCCTCTCAGTCCTACTGCTCAAAAAGTCCTGACCATCTTCCTCCTATGAAACTGTCCAATTGGTTCGCCTCTTTCCACCTTGTCTGCCATCACGTAGGCGAGTCAACTGTCACCTCACCCGGACACAGTGAGAATCTTCCCAACGGCATCCCCTGTACTCCCTGGCTTTCTCTAATCCATTTCCATAAAGCAGACAGAGTACAGGATTGCAAATGTGAATCTGATTCCATCATTCCCTTACTTAAGATCCGTGAACAGTTTCCTCTTAGGATAAATTTCAAAATCCATAACTTGGCTTCCCCGGCTCCCTTTCACCCCCGACCCCTGCTCCTCTCCACCTCATCCACTCCATGCTGCAGCCAACCTGGCCCTCCTTACTCTCCCAGCCCCTGCATTTGTTCTCTGGAGCCCTTTTCACAGTTGTGATCACATGGTTACCAGGCGACTCCTGTCGTCTCCCACAGAAAAAGTCAATTGCAGAAGAACAGGGGCTGTGCTGTTTTCTGTGCCACCATCCGCCCTTCCCCCCACAACCAGCACAGTGCCTGGGGAGGAGGCACTCAAACAGAACATCGTTAAACATAAATTGCTTTGAAGATTTCATAACTTATAAACCTCAACATTAGTTAATATTTCACTTGGACTATGGCTTAAATTACTAATGATAAATTATTTTTATTTATTGATTAGACAAATTTATGGAACTATACTAACTATGCTTGAGTGTTGTCAAATGTGTCTCTCAAACTATCCCATGAGAGCTTTTATTCATTTAGACATGCTTTTTCCCCCAGAGATTAACACAGCTGTTTTCTGGTTTTCCTAAGCAGTAATATAATAATAATAATAATAATAATAACAACAACAATAACAATAATAGAATACCAAATACCATGCTATTCACTTTACATTTAAGCTTCATATGAGATAAATATAAGCTCCATTTTTACAGGTGGTGAAACTGAGGCTCAGATAAGTGAGTGGCTCAAAGTTACACAACCAGCAAGTAGAAATAGCAGGACCCAAACTCCTACTAACTCAAAACTCAAGGATTTTTTCTAACATATCATGCTATCTCTAACATCATACTTACTTAGCAATATCTATTATTTGTTAAAAATACACCTGTATATAAAAGTATCTGAGACTTAAAATGGCTTTAAATGATTGTTTAAGTTTTAAAAACACTGCCCTGGGGGGGATAGATGAAATACATAAAGGGGATTAAGAGTATACTTATGTTGAGTATTGAGTGATGTTTAGAACTTAATGAATCACTATGTTGCACACCTGAAGCTTATATAACACTGTATTTTAATTTAACTTCAATTAAAAATTAAAATAAATCAAAATAAAATGACTGCCCAACTCAGTCTCTCATATACAAAAAGCAAATTTATTCCACCCATAAAAAATTCAAAATGACACTCTTGTTCTTTATTCATTCAAGCTCTTATACTTTATTCTACAAAATAAATTAGCTTCCAGTTAATTTTCTTCTCTGCAAGGAACTCAATTAACTTTAAAAAATGGAACCATCACCTTAAGGGAAAATGTGCATACTGGTCTCTGTTTTTCAGAGGACTTTTCACCAGTGTGTTTTGGACACATAGTTCATTGCAAACTCAACTATTCCCAAAAGCATCCATCAAAAATAAAAACTATGTCCATAATTCTTTTGGTTGGAATTAATCTAGATCATACTCTCTAGCACAGTATCTTACAAATTAACAACTTTACTAACTGGCAGCAGTCAGTCAATAAATATTTGATTGATCAATCACACAAGATACTTCTACAAGTAAAGTTCTGTTTTCTTGAGAGAGCAAACTGGAAATAGTTATTCCCTATAACCATATTTGTAAGACAACTACTAGTGAAACACATAACTAGAAAGCATCTCTTCAATAAAGAGGTAGGAAGTGGTCACTTAACCTATATATGAATATTGATTCCAATGAATCCCAGATGATTTTCAACAAGGGTGCCAAAATCATTCAATGTGAAAGAAACAGTCTTTTCAACAAACAATGCTAGGACAATTGAATATCCACACTCAAAAAAATGAAGTTTGGGCCCTTATCTTATACCATATAAGAAAATTAACTCAAAACAGATCAAAAACCTAAATATAAAAGCGAAACTCAAAAGGTAACATAGGTGTAAATCTTCATGACCTTGAATTAGGCAATGGTTTCTTAGATATGACACCATATAATCAAGCATAATCAACCAATGAAAAAACAAATGACGTATACAGAATATAGAAAGAAACTTAACAATAAGTTTCAATAAAAAGACAGTAAGAGACAACTCAATTTTAAAAGGGGCAAAGGCGCTCTGGAAAACAGTGTGGAGGTTCCTCAAAAAACTATCAGTAGAACTCCCCTATGACCCAGAAATAGCACTACTAGGGATTTATCCAAGGGATACAGAAGTGCTGACATATAGGGGCACATGTACCCCAATGTTCATAGCAGCACTGTCAACAACAGCCAAATCATGGAAAGAGCCTAAATGTCCATCACCTGATAAATGGATCAAGAAGATGTGGTATATATATATATATACAATGGAGTACTACATGGCAATGAGAAAGAATGAAATATGGCCATTTGTAGGAAAGTGGATGGACCTCGAGGGTGTCATGCTAAGTGAAATAAGACAGGCAGAGAAGGACAGATACCATATGTTTGCACTCATAGGTCTAACAGGAGAACAGGAGAAACCTAATGGAGGACCAGGGGGAGGGGAAAGAGGAAAAGAGAGTTGGGGAGAGAGAGGGACGCAAAACCTGAGAGACTATCGAATACTGAAAACAAACTGAGGGTTGAAGGGGGAGGGGGGGTGGTGATGGAGGAGGGCACTTGTGGGGAAGAGCACTGGGTGTTACATGGAAACCAATTTGACAATAAACTATTTTAAAAAATAAAATGGGCAAAGGATTTGAATAGACATTACTCCAAAGATATACAAATGGCTAATGAACAAATGAAAAACTGCTCAACATCATTAGTCATCAGAGAAATGCAAATTTAAATTATGAGCTCCCTCTTCATATACACTAGGATGGCTAAATTAAAAGGGCAATAAAAGTCCAGAAAATAATAAAGAATAGTGAAAATGTGAAGAAATTGGAACCCTTCTATATTGTTGGTGGAAATGTACAAGGGGACAGCTGCTATGGAAAACAACTTGGCAGTTCCTCAAAAAGTTAAACATAGAATTATCATATGACACAGCTATTTGACTTCTAGGTCCAAGAGAATTGAAAACATATGTTCACACAAAAACTTGTTCATGAATGTTCATCACATTATCCACAATAGCTAAAATGTGGAAACAACCCAAATGTTCATCAATTGATGAGTGTATAAACAAAATGTAGTCTATCCATACAATGGAGTATTATTAGGCCATACAAAGGAATGAAGTACTGACATGTTACAATATGGAGGACCTTGAAAACATTATGCTAAGTGAAAGAAGCCAGACACAAAAGACCACATATTATACTATTCCATTTATATGAAACATCCAGAATAGGCAAATCCATAGAGACAGAACACAGATTAACGGCTGCCAGGGGTTGAAGGGAAGAGGAAATGAGGAGTGACTTGGGTTTCTTATGGGGTGATGAAATGTTCTGGAATTAGTCAGTGGTGATGGTTGTACAATCTCGTGACTATACTAAAAACACTGAATTGTACATTTTCATACAATAAATTTTATGGCATGTGAATTATACCTCAATTTAAAAATATATATTGTATATTCCTAACACTAAATCTATACTGATCATAGTTTAGCTCAAGGTGATTCAGAAACATCCTGATATATTTAAATTTACAGATGATTTTTCCCTTAAAGTGCCAAATAATGCAAGCTTTAAACTAACAGCATACATAAAACATGTCTTATGTACATGATTCATAATGATTTCTTAAAGTTTAATGAGCAGAAAAAAAGTTTACAGACGGTATTATACTAGCAAACTTCATCAGATCTACTGAACCCTAAGAAAAAGTTTAACTAAAATTTATGCGTGCTTTTCATAATACTAGTTTTTAACTATCTTATTATAATTTAGAGATAGAGCAATCAACTGGGCTTGTCTTGTTTTTTATATTTTGAAATATGAAACCTGAGAAGGAATTTTAATAATCTAGATTTGATATGATTATATTCAGAAGAAATGAAGGTTCTATTAATCAATGAGTATACAAATAGTAGGAAACATTTCCCTAGATTAGTAATATAGTACATGAAACTCGAAAAACCTTGTGACCACAGTTCTTACTAATGGCACTTCATTTTTCAGTTCCCATCACATGCCTCTGCTACATGAAATCCACAGCAGAGGTCTCTAACAAACTTTCAGTTTTCAATGCTAGAGCTCATGAGTTTATAGGCACTTATAAGGCATGTAAATGCAAAACCATCAAATGCCTAACAGAAATTGACTAGTAATTGTTATTTGAGGTTTGGTTTGGTTTGGTTTCAAATGCACATCACCTACGCCTCTGGGATCGAGGCAGGGAATGTAAATGAGCAAAGCAGGCCCAGAGGAAGACAAGGACGGAGTGGGGTATCTCAGGGGAAGGAGAGGCCCCAGACCCCACCTAAAGCAGGCGGCCATCACTTAGCTCTAGCAAACTGCTGCCAGACAGAAGTGAGGGCCCAGCTCAGCAGAATTCCAACTTCTCAAGGGAAGTCTTGGTTTTATTTTTTATGTTCTGTGAAATCTCCCTAATTTCAAAATGTTGATAACTAATTTAACAAAGACTGAAATACTGCAAAGGCCCAATAAAGAACATCAGATATTGAATATGGGCACTAGTTTGTAAACTCTGAAAAGAAACTCTTGAAACTAGTTTATAACAAACGAACTATAAATCCACTATAACAGATTTAAAATATAATATACTTTATATATAACTAATATGTATTATGCATATGTTCAATGTACTTAATGCATGTAATATATTCTAAATATACTTACTCAGGTTTGGGGGGCATTGGCCATCTTTAAAGTTTTCAAGGAGATCCACAGACCAGACCCTAAAGGCTAGTATTAATGTTACATTTCATTCATATTCCTTACTGAATTCTTACCAAAGGTAACTCACTCCTTCTATTCATTTTGGTGGCTTTTTTTTTACTGTAGCCAAGTAGAAATAGAGTGGGTGTTTTACCTATACTAACAAATAGTCCAAGAATCAAAACAGTTTGGGAACCACTAGGAGGAAAAAAATTGGGGAAGCTATTTCTTGATTTCAGACAGACCTTAAAGAAAATTAATTAGGGGAGCACCTAGCTGGCTGGCTAGAGGGACATGCAACTCTTGATCTCAGGGTCATAAGTTTGAGCCCCACTTTGGATGTAGAGATAACTAAAAGAAATAAAAATTTTTTAAAAAAAGGAAAATTAAAGAGGTGGTAAGACTTGTCTCCAGTTTCTAATCATCAGCTAGTAGTACAATAGAATGGTGACAGAGTTATCTGAATTATAAATACACAGTTGAATAAAAATCCTGTGTTGTATTTTCTGATATGAACATGTGGAGTTAGAGACATGAATCTTCCTGGAAAATACACATAGCAACAAAGAAAAAAAGAAAAAACTTTACCAAATTGCTTTTTTAGCAAAACTAGCAGAAAAACAAAAATAGAAAAACCCCAAAATACATGAGATCAGGACTGAGATCAAACAAGGCTGACATCAGACAGAATCTGTGATGGGAATGAAAAGCAGGGACAGAGAGAGAATGTGGCATGTGATGAAGATTGTGGCAGATCTCCAAAAACAACAGCAAAACGCACTTCCTTAAAGAGAGGGGTTTACATTGGCACACTCAGGCTGTGTCCCTCCATTCATAGCCACAAAGGAAGGAGTGAGAAGTCCAGAATTGGTGCCAAAAAGCCCCCTAAACTCAGTCTGGTTTGGGGAAAAGCAGAAGACTTGTGGCAACAGATAGAAGCACACCCCAGTGCCATATGTAAAAAAGGCTTTCTCCAAGGCAGAAATCTGGGGTCTACCTAGGTCCTCCTACCCATACTTCCTGCAAATAGCTGCCTGAGAAGAATCTGACTCATAAAGTACAAGGAATAAAAAGGTAACTGTCACAGCATTCACTTAGAGATACCATAAGGAAAATGGTAGAAATGAGCAACACAATGTACGAAATGTCAAAGAATTCTCACTAGAAAAATATACAATATACAAGATAAAAATTATAACTAAATATTATTGCATGAATTTAAGAAAATCAGTGAAGTCACTATCACTATGAATAAAATCACAAAGCATAATATAAGAACTCAAGAAAGAAATGTTTAGACAAGAGAAACAGTGAAAGCATGAACTGGTAGAACTCAAGAAAGAAGCAAAAGAATACATAAAACCATCACAGATATGAAGAAGACACTAAAATGAGAACAAAGAGAGACATTGCAGAACACACAGTAAGAGACATTAAAGACAGAAACACACATATGAAAGATGTTTAAAACTATTAATGAGAAAATGACAGACTAAAAAAAGATACACAAAGGGAGATTCAAAAACATAAAGTTAGGGTTGCCAAAAAAGAAAATCAAAACAAGCAAATGAAATAAATATTTGAAGATACAACTGAAGAAAACTTCCTAAATAAAAAGAGACTTAAAGCTGCATATTAAAAGGGCACACATGAGCCAGTGTGTTTTCATGGGAAAAAACACCAAGCTGGCTTTACACAGCCTACAGCAACATTCAATGCCAGAAGACATTTGTATAATACCTATATTACTCCAGGAAACGGTGAGTCAAGGATTTTATTACCTGCTAAGTTGTCCTTCAAGTATAAAGCAACAACAACAATAACAACAAACGAAATTCTACACATGTTGTTAAAATAATACTCCCGTATTGCTCCCATGATTCCCTGTTGAGAAACTACTAGAGAATGAACTTCAGTCAACCGACGAATGACTAGGAAAAATTTCTGCAAAAGTCCTTGAGTGAGCATTATATATACATTTAACTCAAGACTTAAGACTAAAACAGAGGGAGATAAGGGTGATAAATTGAACATAAATATTCTAGGCCTTGACAATGTATAAACACAAATAACAAAAATTGGGAGCAGGAAGTATAATAAGCTTACTGATTACCTTGACATAATAGCTGGGAGTCAACACACAGTCTTTAAGCTCACAAATCAAGTACTAGAAGTATAAGTATACATACTATTACAAATACAAATACTATCATAAATAAATACTATCAGTATTGACTAAGATTGTGGATGGAGAAGAGAAAGGGGAAGAAAGAAGATTTAAACAGAATTTTACCTTTGTTCCTAGAAGAGAACTAAGAGTTACTATCAACAAAGAACTAAGAACATCAAATAAAGCAACTAACAAGACAAAAATACAAACCTTCCTAAATGCCACCACAACAAAAGAGCAACAAACAGTGAAATGCCTGAAATTTATATTTAACTGAGCCTGGGTGCTCAGTCGGTTGAGGATCCAACTCTTGATTTCAGCTCAGGTCATGACCCCAGGGCCTTGGGTCTGGACTCTGCCTTCTGATTCTTCTGGAGGTCATGGTCATAACCCAGGGGCCATGGGATTGAGCCTACTTAAGATTTTCTCTCTGCCTCTGCTCTTCTCTCCCACTCACACATACTCTCTCTCTCTAAAATAAAAAACAAACATAAAAACTAACAGAAAACATAAAATAAAATGCCAGAGCCCAAATAAAGCATATCTGACATATAAATAAATATAGAGAGATTCAACTCCTATTAAAACAAAGTGAGTTACAAATTTACTCATAAAGCAAAAACCTAACTCCATGTTTATTACTAGACTAGTTCTAAAATCAAAGTAATTTTAAAAGTTTGAAAACAAAAGGATGGGCAAAAAAAATACCAGGCAAACATAAACAAAAAGAAAGTAGAAATTGTTTTACTTTACCCAGCTCTTTCCGACTCAAGAATCTGTGGTCTCACAAACTGCGAATACTGCTTCGTGTGTTCCTGGGTAAATTACTCAATTATATATGATCTTTGAAATAAGACCAGATTCCAAACTTACAGTACTGCCAGACTGCTGAATTTAAAGCATTTAGTGGTATTTTTTCATATAAAAATCAAAACACAGTACTGCAAACACCTTGCCTGGATTTATGCCCATGATGGTATTGTTATGGACCTCACATGGAACAGTAACCCCTCACTCTGTTGACATCTATTGTCAAGCATTCAAAAACAAAAATCCTAATTGAATGGTTGTTCTCTGTAAGGTAGAGATTTAAGGAAGTGCCATTTCATTAAATTTAGAGTATACTACAAATACTTCCATTGAAGCAACAGTTTTTTTTAATCTCCTGCAGAAACCCACGGCAATGACATTGCTTTCAGGTGTTGAAAGCTATAGTTTCGTAAAAAGACTTCATGCCTCAGAAACAAAAGAATAAATGGGTAGTAAAGATTAAGAAACTCTAGGAATATTATATAAAGGTCAATAATGACTCCACCTGTAGTGACATCAACTCAGTTTGTGCTTAATGGGAAATAACTGTGACCCTTTGTGTTTGAATTTCCACAACAATAACAAAAGGAAGGTATTATTATACCACCCTGCTAAGCACAGACCTGGTAAGACCACTGTAGGCATTAAACGACTGAGATGTTCAGGACACTGCTTGGTTTAATGTGTCAATAAATATTAGCTAATATTATCATCACAAAGGTAAAAATTTCAAACTGACACATTATGAAAGTCTTTTCAATCTGTTGTAATTACTGATTATCCACCTAACTCCACAGAGAAGTAGTTCCCTAATGGGGAAAAAGAAAAAGGCATTTAAAGCAGCTCTGTCCCTAAATTCCGTCTTCCCTCTCTGCTACCTCCTCCCACCGACTGAGATCAGGAGCCCTTCCTCTTTAATCCCATGGTATACCTGCACTAGAGCATGATACCAGGATGTTTTCTTTATTGGTGCACTGTTTTTCCCCACCAAGGCTTCTGTGAACTCCTCAAAGGCAGCGACTATGTCTTTTGCAACTCTGCATCTCCAGGGCACCTGTTCCCACATATACTAGAAGCTCAATGAAGGTGTGTTAAATTAACAAATGTGATAGCATAGGAGATGGATAATATGCGTTTATGTACATGTGTGAAAAACATGGTCCAGTTCAGGGTTTATATTTTGTGGACTGCAATGCCCTTGCTAACAGATGTTTCAGGACGGGAGGCAGCTAAGCTGCCTCAGCTGGGAAGGAGGTGCAAAAAAAAAAAAAAAAAAAAGGAATCATTCAAGAAACACTTAAGGGAGGGGCACTCTGTGAGTTTCCAGCAGGAAACTTGGCTCTAGGGCTATAAAGACCACAGCTCTATCTATAAAGAGCTCACAGTGCCATGGGCACCGAGCAGATAAGGATCTCACCCCTACCAGTGAGCAGAGATGTTAAAGTTAAAGCCAGGTTAAACCACGTGACTCCCAGCTCTAAACTGCAGGGCTCTCTCCACTAGAACAGTGCCTTTCAAATGTTGAGTGGGCTTATAGTAAAAAATACATTCTGTAGCACTTCGCAGTACAGATACACATGTTTCTGATCTTTTTATCTTCACTCTATTCTATTTCACTTTTTTTAAATGTTCAGCCTGACACACTAAATTGGCTCATGACTCAAAGGTGGAAAAACACTGCTCTAAGAAATATATTTTTAATCTCTAGAGTTTTGACGTTAGATAGAATTCCTAATAGTTTTTCTCACACAATGAATGTGTATCCCAGCAAAAAAGGTAAACAACTATCAAATAATCAAATAACCCACACGGACTAACAGTCAGGCCAGCTGTCACTTGGGAAATGGGGGCGGGGGGGGGGGAAGCTAAACCTAATCTCCTTCCACTTTCCCTAAAGCCACCAATAACCACACTGAGGGAAAGAGTGTTTGCTGGGCAGAAACAAGCTGGTGGCGAGCCTCGGGACACCTCAGCTCCCTCCCAGCCAGCTTATGGCCCCAAAGACTCTTATTCTATATAGAAATTCTGAGGCTTCCACTTACAATGAATATTTTTTAATGACTTTTATAAGAGACT
The DNA here is from genome assembly GCF_006229205.1 of Suricata suricatta. Taxonomy (NCBI): domain Eukaryota; kingdom Metazoa; phylum Chordata; class Mammalia; order Carnivora; family Herpestidae; genus Suricata; species Suricata suricatta. The sequence goes on along the minus strand of NC_043702.1, from coordinate 139,078,824 downwards.
TTAAAGGTGTTTGGATGGGGAACAATGAATTTATTAAAATAAGTAAATGAGGAGTGCCTGGGTGGCTCAGTTGGTCTCTTGATCTTGGCTCAGGTCATGATCTTATAGTTCATGAGATCAAGTCCTTTGGGCTCTGCACTGACAGTGTGGAGCCTGCTTGGGATTCTTTCTATCCCTTTCTCTCTCTGTCCCTCTCCTACTCACTCACTCTCTCTCTCTCTCTCAAAAAAAAAATAAACATAAAAAACAAATCAATTTAACGAAAATAAAAATAAACTATTTAAACACATTTTATGTAAAAAAAATCTCTCTGAAATTTGCTATATTGCACTTAAATTGGGGGGAGGGAAGCATAATGATTAATCCCAGATCTGCATAAAATATACAGAAATGGATCCTTAGTTAAACTAGTCGCTTTTCTGGTTTGCTCTCAAAATATTAAGGGCAAAGGCATATACAATTTCTCCTCAACATGAGACATTTGTACAACACATCCCATGAAAGGAAATGTGGTAACAACAATCATCACTACCTAGCAGCAAGCTAGGGATGAACAAACTCCAATGTCCTTAGAGTTCTTTCGAGGAATGTGTTTGCCTGGGGGTGCCTAGATGGCTATCAGTTGAGCATCTGACTCTTGATTTCTGCTCAGGTCATGATCTCACCGTTCATGAGTTCTAGCCCTACATCAGGCTTCCCACTGACAGCATGGAGGCTGTTTGGGATTCTCTCTCTCCATCTCTCTCTGTCCCTCCCCCATTCTCTTATCTCTCTCAAAAATAAATAAATAAACTTAAAAACAAAATGTGTTCCCCTGGAAAGTCACAAACAGGCGGAAAGACTAGAAAATCCCTTTCTCCCTGTTCTGTGTCCCCAGGCAGTACTACAGCTCTAAAAACACAAACTAAGTACAAGAATGTTCATTCAGGTTCTTGGACTGACTGGCCTTACCATTCACCATCCAAGAAGCAATTCTGAGTTTAAAGCAGTCGTTTTTGTGACATTTGCCTCAAATTAAAAGACAATCTTAGGGCACCTGGGTGGTTCAGTCGACTGAGCCTCTGCATCTTGGTTTCAGCTCAGGTCATGATCTCAGCATCGTGAGATCAAGCCCCAAGCCCCACATCAGGCTCCACTCTGGGTGTGGAGCCTGCTTGAGATTCTCTCTCAAAAAAATAAAATAAACAATAATTTTAAAAATTAGAGAAAAATAAAAAATTAAAGCACTATTTTATAAGACTTTAATAAATCCTCCTGTCATCTCAAAAGAAATCTGTTTAGAGCTATATTTAGAAAAATATTCTTTTTATAAAGATACAATACATTTTTCCTAAGAAAAAGGAGAAAGCCATACTTACTATTTATCAGATCTGTCCAATGGAACTTTCTCTGGGGATAGAAGTGTTCTGTGTCTGTGCTCTCCAACACAGTAGCCACTAGCCACCTAATACAGAGCACTTGAAAAGTGGTTGGTGTGACCGAGAAAGTGTATTTTAAGTTTTCTTTCATTTCAATTAATTCAAATTTAAATAGCTGCATTCGGCCAAGTACCTACCATTTGGGGTAGCGTAGGTTAGATAATTAAGAAAGGCAGCAGAGCGGGCTAACTGGCTTGTCTTAGACTCAATGTCACAATTTGAAAAAATGATATTATATACCAATATTCAATTTCCAGCTTCCCAATTAACATTTCATTAATTAATATTTAACTTGTCCCCAGAAGTGTTTTTCAACAAAGTTTGGCGATTCCTATTTCGTTTTTTTTTTTTTTATTTATTCTAAGGTTTATTTATTTTTGAGAGAGACAGACAGACAGAGTGTGGGCAGGGGCAGAGAGAAAGGGAGACACAGAATTCAAAGCAGGCTCTAGGTTCCGAGCCGTCAGCACAGAGCCCAACGCGGGGCTCGAACCCACGAACTGCGAGATCATGACCTGAGCCGAAGTTGGACGCTTAACCAACTGAGCTACCCAGGCGCCCCTGGCGATTCCTATTTCGAAACGTGAACATCTTAGATCTGCTGAGCAGAATCCCTTTGGCAGTGTTCAATTTCCATCTGTGAAACTCAAGCACAGGGAAAGCACAAAACTGAATCCCACCTTCCTCTACATACAAAGGGAAAAAATGGAATGCATAATCCAGACAAACGCTGATGTAACCTCCCAGGCTCTTTCAAGGGTGCATCTGCTCATCAACCCCTGCTTGTGTTGATTTAGACCCAGCTGCAGCTTTCCACAAAAGTCATTTCTACATTTGTTTGACCTCTTGGGTGTGTTCCCTTATGATCAAACCTTCTCAAAGAATTCTACCTACTGGAAAAACATTTAAAATATAAACGCTAAAATAGTCTATATATAAATGGTTAGAATGCAGTAGCCTGAAGAGAACAGATGCTTCAGAAAGAATAAAATATGCAGATCATGCCAGGACCACTTTCCAAGCAGGTGGCAAAAGAAACTGCGCAGCTCCACAGTCAGCAAGGGAAAGACTCCGCAAGAAAACAGGCTCAGAAATTCACTGCGGCCATGCTGTGGCCAAAGGTTAACTCACTTTAACTTCAAGCAGCATCACTGCACTCACTACAATCTCATGGTCAATGTCAATTTTTTTTCAGCTTCTCATCATGCTAACACTTATACACAAATAAACCACACACACAGGCACAAACACTTCACTAATTTCATTGTATTTAAGTAGAACTTCTAGAGCTTTAATCTAAAAATTCTGAGTTGCCTTAAAACCAGCCAACAAGTATACAAGGCAAAGAGCAAAGTCACAAGTACCACATGCCATATTTGCGGAAGCTCAAACTACACAGAACAGAGCAATTCTAAGAGAGCAGTGTAATTCAGGTGAGAATTCAGCACCATAGAGGAGAACTTCATTTTGTTTTCCCTCTACCACTACCACTGCGACCGCAAGGTCCTAAAAAAGAACTAGAAGCTCACCTACTGTATCTAAAGAGCATGGGATCGCAACAAGACCCGTGATGGGGAAGCAATGCACACACTATCCCAGGAGCTTTGGGTCTTGCAGAATAATAAACAGCATTGCCAAAAGAAAAAAAGACCTCATCTGGGGCAACTGAGAGCACTCTGACCTAGCAAGAGTCTGTTAGGCTCCATAAAAGCTGTGTTGTCAGTCCTTTTTTTATGTGTATGGATAAAATCTGCAGATGAAGCCTGGGCAGGAAAGGAGGAGACAATTTAAAATGGGGAACGCTCTGCTGTTTGACCCTGAGAGCACCCTCTTAGCCTCCTCACTCTTCCAGGCTACGAACTACAGACTCCACTGACCGCAGCATCTGCAGCATGATCTCTAAGGAAGCTATCAATTATAAAATTCTATGATAAGAGCCTCAATGTCTAAGACAAGTGCTAGAAACCTTGATGCTTTTCCCCCCATCATCCTAATTCTTAGGGGGAAAAAGTCTAATAAATACAATAAATGGCAAAGAATTTTCACATCAGAGGCCCAAGTTCTCAAAGCACATAAGGCTTATAAATAGAAAAGAAAAATAAACACTACTTCTCATTTAGTTCTTTAACAGTCCACTTCAGAATAGCATTACTCTTGCTCCCCAATATGCAAGTTATTTTTTTTATGTTTATTTATTTTTGATACAGAGAGAGACAGAGCATGAAAGGGGGAGGGGCAGAGAGAGAAGGAGACACAGAACTGGAAGCAGGCTCCAGGCTCTGAGCTAGCTGTCAGCACAGAGCCTGACGCGGGGCTCAAACACACGAACTTGAGATCTGACCTGAGCCGAAGCCGGAGGCTTAACCGACTGAGCCACCCAGGCGCCCCCCAATATGCAACTTAAAGGCAGAAAAATAAATTACTTAAAGACACTCAGAATATAAATTAGTTTTACATAAGTAAAACTTATTTCTTATATTTAATATTCTAATGCAGATGTACAAGATTAAAATATGGATTCTAGTAAACAAAAGAAACATACGTAATGGAAAGAAAGCCATGTTTTGCTTGGCTCAAAATGTTAACACAGTACAATACTACATTAAATGAAAAAAACTTATTAAACTATCTTAGCACAAATATAGCTTGGTCCTTTTCTAAATTCCTAATGTATTTATGGGCTAAATGTGTTCTTTCATTTTATAAGCCTATATAACCCACTCCTATTTCTCTAGGTGAGCTTTGGCAGATGGGTTTGAATCAATGTCAATCACATTAAAAACATACTATTTAAGGAATTTATCAGGATGTAACTCTGAAATTACACATCTGAAAATATCATCATTCCTAAATTGGGATTCTGAAAAAAAACTCAATAGAATTGTTTTCTATCTTTTTTAATAGCGAAAGCGTCAAGGCATCTTCAACCCCCAAGTGTAATATATATTGAATCATGGCTCCTGACTTAGGCATAACATTACAAATTGTTCCATACGCATTAAACAAAAGTGCTCACACTCTTACCTGTATATCCAGCATACCATCCCCATGAAGCCACCATTCCTAAAAGCCATTTATACATGATTCCTTCAATATACCAGAACCGCTTACTGTCCAGCAGTCGAAGGGGCTGAAGTACAATCACATAGCACACGTAGGACAAAATAGCAACCAGGTTGTTGGCGACCATGAAGGCAAACCTCAACAGGGCTTTCACCAAGATCCAGCCCAGCCACGGAGCTTCTTCCAAAGTCACAGCCATTCTCACATTGGCGTCCGTCCTGTCTTTCTGGGGTGAAAGAAAAATTCATTTATAAAGGAAAACGGATCACACACATCCAAATAGTCACCAACACAGAAATCGCCTCCAGCACAAAAACACGAGAAAAATCGAGGGTCTAAGCATTTGCGGTGTAGTACCTCGGTGATTTCTCCGGGAAATTCCAGAGGGGGACAGAGAGCGAGGGAGGAGGAGCCGCACAAGGTCAAGGGAGCTGTTCACAGAGGCACAGGGTATGTCATAATATATTTAGCAAATGATAATATTATTCCCACTAACTAATCAGTGGCCGTCCCCGCACCGCGCCTCACTGCAGTCTACTCTGGACTTTAGGGAAGAAAAACAGACCCACTTGCTTCAGACCCCCTCAGTATTTCCAAACTGACGACACGAGTGAAAGGAGGCTGTTGCAGGGACCCGATCCCATTTCCCAGCTAGGAGAACCTGGGTACCCGAACCACCACCATTCCTGCACATCGTTCGTACCTTACTTAGAAAGGTCTCTCGCCTTAGCAAAAAAGAGTTAGGCTAACAATGTTCATTTGCGGCCAAGGGGTTTTTGTTTAACCTTTTATTTAGGGAAAAAAGGAGAAGGGCCTAGAAAAGAGGGCAGGAAGGTGAGAGGAAGAAAGTGGGGGCTAAGACGGCGAAAGGAGGAAGGACGCGAGTAGGGGGAGGGGAGCAAAAGCCAGAGGAGGTGAAGGCTCGGGGGGCACGGATGAGGAGAATGAAGTCCGGACCTGAGGGCCGGCCAGCCAGGGGTGCTGTTAGAAGCGCGGAGGAACAGGCGACGGCAGCGCTCGCGGGGAGCGTGGGGGGCGCCCGCAGCGGTTTCCGCGGCCGGGGTTGGGGTCGCGGCGGCGGGGGCGGCCCGC
>NC_043702.1:139005239-139073151 GCF_006229205.1 Suricata suricatta | reverse complement strand
CGGCGCTGAGACTCGCTCCCCGGGGCCCGGCCGCGTTCGCCGGGGTGGCGGGGAGGGGCGGCGGGGAGGAAGCGGCGGGAGCCGAGACTTCGGCGGAGCCGCCCCCAGAGCGCCCTCTAATGAAGGCTCGGCAGCCGCCGCCCGCGTTCCCGATCCCGCCGGTCCTCGGGTCCGGCCCTTGGGGCTGCTGGGTCCCTAGGCCGGCGGGACCTCGCCGCTCCCAGTTCCCAGAAAGAGGGCGGCTGAGAACGGTCTGGTAAGGAGCAGCTTTCGTCACACCGGACGAGGAGTGCTGTGGTCCGAACCGAGAGCCCCCTTTCAGGCCACTCGGCCGGTTCTCATTGTTAGGGCTCTCCCGCGTCTCACCAGCCCATTACTGGCCGAACTGGGAAGCTGTCTCCTGGAAGGCTGGATGCCCTCTTTTCTGTCCTAATGAAACCTAGTTGCTCTCACGGCTTCTCTTCTGAACCTCCCCAGAGTATTAAGGTCTAGATTTTAAAATCAATTCATTTTAAGGGTCAGAATTCCTGTTTCTAGAGAGCAACCGGAACAGTCACGACAGTTCCAATCACCCATCCGCGTGCCCACCCCTATCCCCGTAAAGAAAAAACTGGAAATCCATCCAGTGGGAATGAGTGAGTGGTCTACCCAGAGACACTGAAATTTAGCGAGGCAAGGAGGGAGAAGCACTTAGGCGGCACCTGCCATTGAGCAAGTGCTCAAAAAATGGTGGCCGCAAGTACCCTTGGACAGACCAGGGCACTCCTGAGACACTGGAGCTGCATTCTGTTTCAAGTGTGGGACTGCCATAAGGAGAATAGACAGAATAACCCGATGACCTGCCCACTTGAACATTCTCAAACGGCCTACCTAAATTTCAGCTTTGAAATAAAGCCATAAAATCTTACATCCCTCAATCAAATTTGTTAATGGGGGTGGGGAGCAGTTTTTACATGTCCCTAGTGAACTGCCATGTTTAAATCAGAATGCCACCTATTCTATTTTGATGATATTTGTTACAAGTGTTTGTTTTGGACTCTCAACTATTTCTAATTCCTTATTGGTCCACAGGTGAAAGAAAGAAGATTCACTTTTATGCTGTATGAAAGAATACCTTCTATTCCCATTCCCTCTGGTGACGAAATGCATGAAAGCACAGAGCCTGGCTGAAAGAATTGATTAGAATTCCTTTCCATCTATTATTAATTTGTTTTTATTTATAGATGTTATTTATCTCTTTCACTAATATATACAGTGTGTGGGGCATAAAGAGGCATAGACCTACCAAGAAAACTTTCATATAATTTCAACTAATGTGTAGCAGTAGAAAAGTTAGATATGCCCTTTCTATTCCTTTGTATTTTCTCTGAAAATATAGGTACCAAGGTAATAACACCTTTAAATAAATCGTGTGAGAGAAAAGATATTCATACTGTAGATTATTGCTGTTCAAAATTTACCATTATGTTGTTTTTTATGCAAGGATAGTTAACATACAGTGTTATATTAATTACAGGTGCACAATATGATTCAACAATTCTATACAACACTCATCCCAGTAAGTGTATTCTTAATCCTCTTTACCTGTTTCACCCATCTCCCCACCTACCTCTCCTCAGCAACCACCAGTTTGTTCTCTATTGTTAAGAATCTGGAGGAGGGGGTTATTTGTTATCTCTTTCTTCCTTTGTTCCTCTGTTTTGTTCCTTAAATTCCACATATGAGTGAAATCATCTGGTATTTGTCTTTTTCTGACTGATTTATTTTACTTAGCATTAAATCCTCTAGATCCATTCATGGTTTTGCAAATGGCAAGAGTTCACTCTTTTTAAGGCTGAGTAATATTCCACTGTGTGTGTGTGTACACCACATCTTCTTCATTCATTCATCTATGGATGGACACTTGGGTTGCTTCCATATCATGGCTATTGTAAACAATGCTGCAATAAATATGGGGGTACATAGATCTTTTTGAATTAGTGTCTTTGTTTTCTTTGGGTAAATACCCAGTAGTGGTATTGCGGGATCATAGATGGTAGTTCTATCTTTAGTTTTTCAAGGAACTTCCATACTGTTTTCCACAGTGGCTGTAGCAGCTTGCATTCCTACCAACAATGCATGCGGGCTCCTTTTGCTCCACATCCTTGCCAGTGCTCATTATCTCTTATGGTTTTTATTTTAGCTATTCTGACTGGTATGAGGTGATACCTCATTGTTTTGATTTGCATTTCCTTGTTGACTAGTGATGTTGAGCATCCTATCATGGGTCTGTAGGCCATCTGTATGGCTCCTCTGGAAAAATGTCTACTCATGTTCTCTGCCCATTTTCAATTGGATTGTTTGTTTTCTTGGTGTTGGGTTGTGTAAATTCTTTATTTATCATTATATTCTTAAGTGAGTAAGATAGGTAAGGCATGGATTCTATTTGATCTATCCCATTCAAAATTCCTCATATGCTGGTAAAACACTGACTGACACTGAGTATGTACAATGGGGTTTATACTTGCTTTCTGGATCACTGAGAATCTGCCAGGGCACCAGATACACCAGCACTTGCTAATGTATACGTAGTACTAGCCAGCCAGGACCAGAAAAGGTCCAGAGGTTTGAGCAGGACCTTGAATAGTGGATCTCAAACTTGAGTAAACAAAACACCACTTGGGATGTCTATTGAAAGGATAGATTCTTGGGCCTTGCCCCACAACATTTTAGTACTTCCTGACAGGCTTTTTATAAAGTATCACAGGTAATTCTGATGTGGGTAATAGGCAGACCTTACTTTAAGAAAACCTGACGTAGAGGTATCCTGAGATAATTACAGGTCTTTTCTAGACCCTTTATACTTTTAAATTATTTGATCATATCTGTTCTCATCTGTATTAGTCAGCTTTGGCTGCTATAACAACGTACCACAGACTGGGGGGAGTTTAGGCAACCGAAATGTATTTTCTCACAGTTCTGGAGGCTAGAAGGTTGAGATCAAGGATTGGCAGGGCCACACTCTCTCTGAAGGCTCTAAGGAAGTCCCTTCCCAACAGAATTACGTCCTCCAGAGGCCCGCCTCTCTGGCTTGTAGAAAGCTGCCTACTTCCTATGTCTTAACATGGTTGTTGCTGTGTGGGCACATGTGCCTGGGGTCAGTGTCTCTCTGTGTATCTCAATCTCTTCTTATAAGCACACTAGTCACATTGGATTAGGGTCCACCCTAATGACTCCCATTTTAACTTAATTACCTCTTTAAAGGCCCTCTCTCCAGATGCAGTCACATTCTGAGGTCCTGAATGGGTCCTGAGGGTTAGGGCTTCGATATATGGCTTTAGGGGGACACAGTTCAGTCATAACATCATCCTTCTACTGTTTACACTGCAGAATTCTGCTGTTTAAGTAGCTCCTTATGGAAGGGGTGCCAAAGCCCTAACTCTGATTATTTCAGCTTTTCTCCTCTTGACTGGCTCCTGCCTCATTAGACTTTTCTTGAAGTTAAGCAAACAAAGCAATACCCCATATTCCAAGTGTAGTTACACCCTGGTCTTTTGTCATCCAGGATGAGGAAAGGGGCTTCTTTTTCTGACCGCAGCACATCAGTTTCAAGCCAGTTCAGTACCTTCAATGGTCAAGCATCTGCATTTGAGCTGACTTCAGGGAACGATATCAGATGATGCTTTATTTATTATATTTCAGAGTTCATTCTAGATATAAATATATATCTACATAAACTTTTCTTCCCCTGCCTCCTTTCAGCTCACTTAGGTATCCTCCTGAGATTTTTTTTTTTTGTAGCTTATTTCCAAAACAGCAAAGGCAGCCAGATGTATAAATGCTTTGAATGACTGTAACAAGAAGTTTGAGAAAGCCAACTTTCTAGAGACATCTGTAGAAACCAAGGACCTTCCTCAATAGCTTCCTGCTACCTTAAAGCTGTGTTTCTCAAAACACAAACATTAAGAATTTGAGAGCCTTCATATATACCCCAAAAGGAGAAAAGGGAGAAGGGACCCCACCCTATAGCCACAGGCCTTATAGTTTCAGTTTCAAAAGCCCACACGTGGACCACAAGAAGATGATCTCTTGAAGGAGAAATATGACTTCTTACATTTCCAGGAATCTTCAGTCCCTTTAAAATAATCTAACCACAACTCTCCGAAGGTTTGATTCTACCCATCTGGTCCACATGCGCCTAACAAACTAGGTTATAACCAGAAAGGGCCTCCCTTGGGCAGAAGAATCCCCCTGAGCTCTTTTCCTAGCAGCAATTAGAAAACCATTTCACCTGCTCAGGCTGCTCTCTGCACTGAAGCTCTGGTGAACTATTTCCTGTCTAAGGGGAAGCCCCATTGACAGTGTTAAAAGGGTAAGATGACTTGGCATTGCTCCTCGCCATCACCAGACAGAGTTGTAAACCAGACAGTAACACCCCAAGAGAATCAAATTCTGACTGCTGTCATCTTTAACTTCAAATCAAAATATTTTTTCTTTTATATTAGTGTCAGTAATCATTTTATATAAAGTGTATTAGGGATTAAAGCCTTAATGTTTTTTAGACGACTTGGGTCAAATCATCAAGACTTAACTGCAGCCTGATTTAAGCCATTTCAGCAACTTTTTATTAACGTTGGTCCTAAACACTATTGGGAAGTAAACAATTCTCTCTTCTCATCTGTACCCCTCTCCTTTTCAACTTACTTCCCTTTTCCCCCTTAATACTAAAATGGTCCCTAGTTTCCAGAAGGCACTAAAGACCTCACCTAAGACACACACCCCCCACACATACACACCAGACAACTCTCTAAACTGGAACCTTCTTTCATACCTGTCCAACATTGCATTTCCTTGGTCCAGCCCTGTCTTTCCTGCCTAATGTGGCAAACTCATCCCCACTGAGCTGCATGTGGGCATGTGTTCCCTCTTCCTAAAGTACGAGGACTTTATAAAGGCTTCTCTTAACACCCTCTGAGTCTTAATTCATGTGCAGCAGCAGATTCTCAGGCACTGTAGTAGATGAGTATTCTTGTAAGATATTTTGGTGAAGGCTATTTCGGTAAGTTCTTCCCCTGATAAACCTAGGAAGTAATGTAGTACATCTAGAATAAGACAAATTCAGATTTAGAATTGTATTTTCCTGGGGCTCCTGGGTGGCTCGGTCAGTTAAGTGTCTGATTCAGCTCAGGTCATGATCATAGTCATGAGATTGAGTCACACATCCTGCTCTGCACTGGGGTGGAGCCTGCTTAAGATTCTCTCTCTCCCTCTGCACCTCCCCTGCTCGCATGCTTGCTCTCTCTCTCTCTCTCTCTCTCTCTCTCTCAAATAAATAAATAATTTATAAAATTGTATTTTTCTAACATAACATAGATCCAAAATAATGATGTTATTGCTGATTATGTTAGAGTGGTAATAATAGCTGATATATTGATCACTACATTCCAGGCCCCCTTCTCAATGGTTACCTGAGTTAATTCACAAAGACCATACAAGGACCATATTGTTAGACATATTTTATGGATGGAGAGATCAGACAAGCTGCCTGGCATGTGGCAGGGCTCAGATTTGATTTCCATGTCTCAGGCTCCAGAGCCCATGCTCCCAACCACACGCTACAGCGCCTCTCTGAGAGAGATTGGTGGGAAATCTCTTCTCCACTGAGAGAGAGATAGAGGTTTCAGAGATGCTACTCTCTTCCAGTGTCACCTCTTACCACCCCCTCCTGGGCCCACCCATGTTTTGCAGCCCCCTGACCGGGCTCTATTCCAGCCATGCTAACGTACTCACCCTCTTGAAAGAATCTGTGGTGCAACTGCACACATAACAAGTTCATGCGTTTTTTTGTTCACACTCTTCCCTTCTCTGCATCTATTTGATTATATTCATCCCTTGCAGTCCAGCTGAGATATCAAAGAAACCTCCCGCCACTTCAGAATTCATTGCCTCTTCCTCCATATGTATGCTTCTGCCTCAGAGCTTACTACCTTCTAACAAGCCTGGATGTTTTATGTTTCAGGTTTTCTGCTGAGGTTAGGAGTTCTACATCATCTTTCTCATTATTTTCCTGGGGTCAAGCTTAGTGCCTTATATATGACAGGAAATGAATTAAAAAAATGTTTTTAACTGGGGTGGAGAGGGACAGAGAGAGAGAGAGAGAGAGAGAGAGAGAGAGAGAAAGTCTCAAGCAGGTTCCATGCTCACCACAAAGCATGACGCCGGACTTGATCTCATGACCCTGGGATCGTGACCTGAGCCAAAATCAAGGGTCATTCACTCAACCAACTGAGCCACTCAGGAACCCTGGATTCAGATTAAATACTTTCTTTTTGAGGGGTGCCTGGGTGGCTCAGTTGGTTGAGGGTCTAACTCTTGATTTCAGCTTAGGTCACAATCCTAAGGTCTTGGAATAGGACCCCTCATGGGGCTCCATGCCCAAGCATGGAACTTGCTTGAGATTCTCTCTCTCTCTCTCTCTCTCTCTTTCTCTCTTTCTCTTTCTCTGTATCTCTCTCTGCCCCACTCCTCCTCTCCCCTACTCATGCATGCTCTCTCGTCTCTAAAAGTTTAAATTGTTTTTTAATTGATGAATAGGATGGTGACATCATCATTATCATCCAAACCAAGCCAGAAGAAATAAGATTGCTAATACTTCATTTCAAAATGTATTTCAATATTTTAAACATGATTGTTTTAGTAATATTCAGTGACTAGAAGTAGTTCAACTGAATCACTGACTATGCCAAGGAATATTATTTCTTTTATTCTTCAAATAGCATCCTTTCTCTATTCCCAATGCATCCTAGATATTGTGGTCCGAGTGTTTTCTGTAAAACATCATCTTTAACATCGGGTTTTTCCTTTCAAGTTTTGGTAATGTTTTCCAGCGTCGTAACAAATCTAGTCTGAATGTATCTGATTTACTTCAAGGCCTTCAATACCCAATACTCATTCTAGACTTTATCAGCCAATGGGTCACGCACACCAGTGGGTTTCACTTAGGTTCACGTGGCAGGGCCTGGTGCGGCGAGGTCCGCCTCCACTTATCCTACACTATTATGACTGTTTTTAATGAGTGCCATAAAGTTAAAGGTTAGGAAACATTGTCAGAGACTACCTCGGTTCTCATTTACTTCCCAGCCAGCCTTCTCTGCTTTTAAACCAGCACATTCCATAGCTTCACTTCGTGGCTGCTCCTCATACCCAGAATGTTATCCTTCTTTCTTTCAGATCATCTTTGAACAACCACAGGAGGTTTGTCTTCTTGTCCAGGACTCCAGAGTCCCTTCTCAGATTTCCTACTGCGTTTATACAGAGCACTTCACAGTTCTGACTTAATTCTTTGCTCTCACACATTCCTTCTGCATGTGTGTCGCAGTGGATAGCCACAAGACACTGCCCACTTAGGAACCTGCACTTGAAAAAGATCTCCGTGCATGAAGCATACAGAGTCGAGAAGTTCCAGGTTCACAGGCTAGTGGTGCTTCGCCTCAGAGTGCCAGCAGCTGCTCCGTCTCATCTCTGTCTGCTGGCCTTCAGTAGCTGTATCCTTTCACTCTGTCCTTCCGAGCTCTACCCTCCCCTTTAAAGCCAGATCCACTTTCTTCAGCCTCTCTAGACCCTCTGAAAAGCTAAGTCTTCTCAACATCCTGGGTTCCCCTCAGGTTCCACACAAGACTTCTTTTTTCACGGTTACCTGAATTCCAGCTTGGCAATGTCCCGGGACTCTGTGCACAGAATTTCCCAGCACTGACTTATTTCTGGAAACAGTATTCTGACTAGCTGCTCTGAACTACCTTCTTCTCCCTTCCTCTGCCCTCACCTCCATCCTGAGGAGACCCCATTGAATCTGATCTCTAGCTTCCTTTCACAGCTCCAAGACCTACCACGGACAACAAGCTCCTAATTTGTTCTGAAATCTTTGATCCCATAAGTATCCAATGTTTCCGGGTTTTCCCATAAATTAAAAAAAAAGAAAGAAAAGGGAAAAACAACCCACTGGAGCATCTACAGTCTTGTATGTGGGGGGAGGGAGATGGAATTCAGTGATGTCTGATAAGGAAGAGGAATTTCCCTGTAGAAAAGGAGCACAGGATAATTGCACTTATGAACAGAGGAAATAAGGTGTGGAGAAATGATGTGGCTTGTTCTTCATAGAGTGTATCAGAAATAGAGCTAGGGTGGCCTTGCAGGGACCAGCTTCTGGTTGACCCAGGACTTTCATGATTTTAACACTCAAAGTCCACATGCCAGGAAACTATTCAGTCGGCAAATGGCTGATGACCATATGTGGTCTCCTGACCCCTGGTCCCCAAGCAGTCCCTTTACCACGTTACAGAGGCCCAGCTTCCTTACCCACCCTACCTTTTCTCTGCTATACCTGCTCCCTGATGAGCTGATACACCAGAGGTTGGTTAACGAGCCACTCAGGGCTGATAGTGTGTTTAATGTTTCCTCTAAACAAATTACTTGTCCTTACCAGGGTTAAATTTCCCCATCTTATCCAAGCCTTCTGCGGTGTAGCTTGGCTCTTTCTATGGTTCTCATCAGCTTAAATCCTAAGGGGTTTGAGCAAAAATCTTCACTCTGCTCGTAATCCGGCTGTGTGTTTAGAGTTAATTTGTTATCTTGGGGACTAAGCCTGTCGGTTGAGACCCTGTTGTAATGAAAATCATGCCACCTTGCATTTCTCCAGTGCTTTTTTTCTTTTTTTTTCAAGTGCTTTATAATCAACAAAGTTTTTTCTCTCTCTCCACCCACCTCTCTCTGTCTCTCTATCACACACACACACACACACACACACACACACACACACACACACCTTATTGGATGTTAACAATAACCCCCTGAGGATAGGCAGGTAGTTATTGGTTGTAAGAAGTAAGAAGAGTAAAGAAAGAATTTCCTTACAAGTGGTTTCCTCCGGAAATGTCTTTAAGAAACATTTTATAAAACACACTTTCAAATCCTTTGTTTCTTTCGAACTTCATCTTCAAAGCATAAACCAAAATGGAGATCAGAATTGCCTAAAATCACTACTTAGAATAGTCAAACTCCTAAGCAGCCCAAGTGTCCATTGACAGATGAATAGATAAAGAAGATGTGGCACACACACACACACACACACACACACACACACACGGACATGTATATGTATACATATATACGTATGTGTGTGTGTGTGTGTGTGTGTGTGTGTGTGTATAATGGAACATCAATTGGCCGTAAAAATAATGAAATCTTACCATTTGCAAAACCATGGATGGATCTAGTGGGTACAGGGAATAGTGTACAGGGTACAGGGAATTGTCAGAGAAAGACAAACACCTTATAATTTCACTCATATGTGAAATACAAGAAATAAAATGAATAAGCAAAGGAGAAAAAGAGAGAGGCAAACCAAGAAACACACTCTTAATTGTAGAGAACAAACTGATGGTTACCAGAAGGGAAGTGAATGGGGCAATGGGGGAAATAGATGGTGGTGACTGATTTATCTATTTTAATTTTTTAAATGTTTTTTATTTATTTTTGAGAGACAGAGAGAGAGCATGAGCAGGAAGGGTCAGAGAGAGAGGGAGATAACAGAATCTGAAGCAGCCTCCAGGCTCTGAGCTAGCTGTCAGCACAGAGCCTGACACAGGGCTCAAACCCACGAACCGTGAGATCATGACCTGGGCCGAAGCCGGACGCTTAACCAACTGAGCCATCCAGGCGCCCCTAGATGGTGGTGATTTAAAAAAACACATATCATGATAACAAACAAAATTTTACAAGTGAGTAGAAATACTTTCCTCTGCTCATGAAATGTTTGACTTGTTTCCCTGGAAAAAATTAGAAAATGATTTTTAAAATTTGTCTGGAATCAGCTGTTGGCCACAACATAGCTTTGAGAAAGCCCAGAGTAGGGCTGGGACGAAGGGGGATGGTCCTGGACCAGCTTCTCCCTTCCAACACAACCATCAACAGGCTCTGGAGTTAGGGGCGCACCCTCTGTCAACCCAAAGCCTGGCGTGCCCTACTTCTGTACCCCCTCCCTTCCAGAATATTGTTTCTGTAGGGAAACACAAACTGATAGACATCTCCCTGAAATATTACCTGACTGTAAACTGGGAACTGTCAATAAAGAAGTCTCATCCTTTGGTTTCCTAATGTGTAATCTTGTAGGCACAAGTTCCTGTTTTAAGTACCACGAATTAAAGCTCTGGGCAAAAGTGACGCTAAAATGCTGCCTCTTCAAGTATGAGATTTTAAAATTTTAGTGCCGTTCAAGTCATATTAATTATATAGTTTAAATCCTTATATGAGTCTTTGGTAAAATCTCAGTAACTCCCTGTTATGCTGAATTAAATGACATTCGGCCACCAGTTTATTCTCCTCAGGGATTTTATATACAGTAAAGTCCAGAATTAAAAAGAGCCCAGGTAATTCTTACGGTTGGGCATGTTTAAGAAAGACTGAAAGAAAGAAGATACCATTTTGGAAGAATGTCATCCTCAGACTAAAACCCTTTATAATGGCGTATGAGGCCCTATAAGACTGGCCTGTCCAGCTGGTCCCATGCAAGGCACCCCCTGGGGCTCACCCATCCAGCCATGCTGGTTTTTATCTTATTTACTAGAACCTTTTCCACCTCAGGGTCTGTGCCTTTCATTTCCCTGTGGGGAAAGTACTTTCTGCTTCCTTTCACTTAGTTAAATCAGGTTCATCTTTCATAGCTCAGCTTAATCCTACCTCATTACATTAGGGCCCCCACCCTGACCCAAGTCTCCAAACATTCTGTTCCTCTCCTTCACAGTACTTACCACGGTTTGTCATATAATTGCTCATTAGTAATTTAATGTCTGATTCTCACACCAGGCTGTAAACTCTGTAAGTGTAAGAATCATGTGTGTTTTGTGTATCATTGTGGCTTTAACCCCCAGAATGTGACTGGGACAGAAAAATGGGCTCAAGAAGTAGTCACTTCAGTTCCATTGTTCATGCCATCGGCTAGATTTGAGATTTTTAAAGCATTTCTCTGTTTCTAGTCTGTCATCTTCTAAGCCATGAGGTCCACTACTGCCATGCTAATCTTGTAGACGTGGATAACCTCTGAATGTCCATAGCTGTTCCTGTGTCCCACATTGGTCTATCAAAATGTCCCAGATATAATTAGAAAGAGGACCTGTATTAAGAGTGTACTGCGCACAGTGCTAAATGCTTTATATAGTCAATCTAATTTGCTCCTCACAACCACCCTTGAGGAATGTCATTTTGATTTCACATGTGAGAAGGGAAAGGCTTAGAAAGATTAGGTAATTAATCTACTGGGGTCATAGGGCTTGTAAGATGTGAATCCAGGATGGCAAACTAATGCATAAACTCTTGCATTCTTGACTTTCAAGTATATGTTTTATGCATTAGAATCAGGTTTGGCTGTGCATGACAGAAAAGCCGAAGTACAGTAATGGTAACTTAAGGAAGACATAAAATTACATCTTTCTCATGTTAAAGAGACCAGAGGTCTGGAGTTGTCACCCTAGTAGTTACATGATATCGTTTTTTTCTAAGGCTCACACACTAGCTGCTGTATAGAAAACTAAGTGTAGGAAGATAGACCTGGAATAAAAAAAAAAACAGACTATCGGGGTATCCAGGTGAGAGAGGATGGTAGCTTCAGTTTGGGTGGTGGCTGTGGCATTGAGGAGAAGAGGCACTTCAGAGAAATTTGGTAGGTAAAGTTGGCAGGGCATGGTGAGAGGCTGGAAATGCCATTTCCAAGATCACTTGGATTAACTCAAGTGTAAAAGTCAAATCTGGACTAAAATCCCACATGGGCCTAGTCTAATGATACTGTTCTAAGCACTGAAGCACTAACGTAGACCCAGAGGGTATCATCCCAGCCAGAGTGTAAACTATCTGGCCTGGGCCTTTGTTATAAGAATCAAAGACTGTAAAGAAAAAATTATAGCTGCTTAACTTGCTGCCTTAAGCAAGAGCCATTTAACTCACCTCCAGTCAGTGTGTTCCACAAAGGAAAACAGTCTTCTTTATAGCCTATGAACCACACCTCATCCCAAATAGACTTGCTGTCAATGAAGGAAGGAACTCTTGTACCTGGAGTTGCCCTAAAATGATTTCCTTCTACTAAAAAGTGTTCTAATAGTTACCATGAACTACTTATCTAGGTTTAATTCATATGGAGCAATGCCTCTCACAGTATTTCCAAATAATCATTTGCTTCTGTCTCCTTTCTTAATTCATATTTCTTTTTTTTAACTCCTTACCCCCATCCCTGCTCTCTTAACTCATATTTCTAAACTGAAGCTAGCTAAGCAAATTATTATTAGGATTGTCGTTGTGGTTTTCTGATAATTTTAACATCCTTTCCAAGTTGTGCCATCTTTCTTATAAAATTAATGTTTATTTTTGAGAGAGAGAGGTAGACTGCAAGTCGGGGAGGGGCAGAGAGAGAGAGAGGGGAAAGACACAGAATCTGGAAGAAGACTACAGGCTCTGAGCTGTCAACACAGAGCCCAACACGGGGCTCGAACCCACGACCTGTGAGATCATGACCTGAGCCGAAGTTGGTCGCTCAACCGACTGAGCCACCCAGGCCCCCCAAGTTGTCCCATCTTTTAAGGAGCAAGAGCAAACAGCATATAAAACTTATTTATTGCTGCTCTCCTTTTTGCACCAGAAAAAGAATTGATGGGTTTAGAAAAAGGAGGTGAGGCCTATGAGCCTCAAACAATGACAAAACAAGCTCTATGTTATAGAATCAAAACTTACACTTAAACACAGCTCTGCTATGTCTTTCTCCCATTTATATTTCACCTAAAGTTTCAGGAACTTCTTTTTATATCTGTAAAGTACATAAGTGTTTTCTTTGCAAAGTAATAGTTAGCATATCTTAGTATTAAATTACACCCTATAGGAACCCAATTATTTTACTAAGCTATATTTAGCAATTTCAACTTAATTTCATTACAAAAGCACTAAAAATAAGGTTAATGAAATAATTCTAAACTCTTACAAGGTGACCAAGATGAGCTTAGAGGATCTGGGTGTCAGTTGAGGCAGGCATGTTATTCTCTTTGTTTTAAAGGTAACACTAAATTCTGCCTCTATCCCCAATGATAACCGATTCAGTCAGAAAACCTAAAAGGCAGCTTAGCATCCAGCAGCTCCAAGGATGCATACTGAGGGATTTCAGTAGCACCTACTGGCCCCCAACCCACTATCAGGCTCTCCTTGGACCTTGTCACCACCCAGAACTACTTCAGCTATGATACCTTCAGCTCTATCGTTCTGGCCTCTAATCATGACCTTCTGCCCTTCCAGCTCTGTCCATCCCTCCCCCCATGGAACCCCGCACTCTGCCCTCTGCCCCCTGCCCTCTCTCACTAGGCATCTCTCACCTCATTTATCACTCTCACTAGTACCCTCAACTTGCCCTTCCCATAGTATTCTTTTATACCTGTCCTGAAAAACCAGGGATGGGCCTTAAATCCATTTTTTGTCCAACTCATATTAACAATATTGGGCTCAGTGGGGGGGGGGGGGGAAGCACACAGCCCAGTACAATATGGCATCTGGGCTCAATCAGGCTCTCTGAGCCACTTAGAAATCCTTTTGTATATCCGTGATCAGCTTCCATACCATCTGTTTCATTACTTTTTTTTTAATGTTTATTTATTTTGAGGGAGAAAGAAACTGTGGGGGAGGAGCAGAAAGACAAGGAAAGAGAGAAACCCAAACAGGCTACTTGCTGTCAGCTGAGAATCCAATGCAGGGCTTGATCCTAAGCACTGTGAAATCAGGACCTGAGCCGAAATCAAGAGTCCAATGCTTAGCCGACTATTTCAAACACAATATCCTCAGTACCTTAAACTTTTGATCTGCCTCCTCTCCCCTGAGTCTCAGCAGAAGGCCTTGTCTGTCTCTTTACACCCCAACTGGAAACCTATCTGCAGCCACCTTCAAGTGCGTTTGATCTACAGAAGTTTTCATTCATGTTTCTCAGGCCCATTAAGTGAAAGAGTTACTAGGAATTTCCTCATTTTGTGTTACTATTTTTAAAACATTAAACTTACAAGCAGTGAAGAGCACCTACTGAGCAACTACTCTTACTGAGAGGAAAGGAAGAAAAAACATAGACCTGAGGTCCTTTAAAAATGTATGGATATAAATATATGGTCATACACACAAATATATGGGTATGTGTATAGGCATACACACACACACACACACATAATAGCTTCATCGACATGCAAGTCACGTACCACATAATTTCTGCATTTAAAGTGTTGAATGGTTTTTAGTATATTCACAGAGTTGTGCAACGATCATCAAAATCAATTTTAGAACATTTTCATCAACCCAACAAGAAACCGTTTATCTATTAGCAGCCATTCCCTCATTTCCCTCCAAACTCCCAGCCCTAGGAAATGGTTCTTCTACTTTCTGTCTCTGTGGATTTGCCCATTCTAGGCATTTTATATAAATGGAATCATAAACTGTATAGCCTTTTGTGTTTGGCTTTTACCTCTTAGCATAATGTTTTAAGGTTCATCCATATTGTAGAATGGATTGGAACTGCATTTCTTTTTATCACCAAGTAATATTCTACTAAGTAAACACCACATTGCATTTGCCAGCTCATTAGCTAGTGGATGTTTGGGTTGTTCCTGCTTTGGGGCTATTATGAGTAATTGCTGCTATCACCATTCATGCACAACTTTTTGCATGGACATGTGTTTTGTGTTCTCTTGGTTATATTCCTGGGGGTGGGATTGGTGGATTGTATGGTAACTGTGTGTTTAACCTTCTGAGGAACTATCAGACTGTTTTTCAAAATGGCTACACCATTTCACATTCCCACCAGCAATGAATGTATAAGGGTTCCGGTTTTTCCACATTCTTATCAACACTAGCTATTTTCCCTCTTTTTCCTCCTAGGCGTCCTAATAGGAGTGAGGTAATATCTCATTGTGGTTTTGATTTGCATTTTCCTGATGTTTAATGATATTGAGTATCTCTTCATACACTTATTGGCCACTTGTATATTTTCTGTGGAATAGTATCTATTCACTTTATCCTCTTTGCATTGGGTTGTCTTGTTATAGTCGGATTGTAAGAGTACTTTACATATTCTAAATACAAGTTCCCTACCTGATATCTGATTTGCAAGTATTCTCTACCATCCTGTGGATTTTCTTTTCACTTGCTTGATGGCAAAGCACAAAAATATCTAATTTTGACAACATCCAGTGTATCTATTTTTTGTTGTTGTTGCTTGTTCTTTTGGTGTCATATCTAAGAAATTATGGCTTACTCCAAGATCTCAAAGATTTACACCTATGTTTTCTTCTAAGAATTTGAGCTCTAGCTTCTACAGTTTGTGTTAATTTTTGTGTAAGATGTGAGGGGGGGGGGGCACCTCATTCTTTTGTATGTGGTTCTCCAGTTGTCCCAGACTATTCTTTTTCCATTGAATGGTCTTGGTACCCTTGTCAGAATCAATTGATCATAAATGTGAGGGTTCATTTCTGGACCCTCAATTCTATCTATTGATCTATATGTCTCTACTTATGCTAGTACCATATTGTCTTGATGACTATAGCTTTGTGGTAAGTTTTGAAATTGGGAAGTGTGAATCTTTCATCTTCACTTTTCTATTTCAAGATTGTTTAGATTATTTTGGGCCCCTTGAATTTCCATAAGAATTTTAGGATCAGCTTGTTGATTTCTGAAAAAACAACAACTGGGATTTTTATAAGGATTGTGTTGCATCCAAGGTGTCCTGGGGAGTGTCCGTATTTTTTAATGTTTATTTATTTTTGAGAGAGAGAGACAGAGCATGAACTGGGAAGGGGCAGAGAAAGAGGGAGACACAGAATCTGAAGCAGGCTCCAGGCTCTGAGCTGTCAGCATTAGCCTGATGTGGGGCTCGAACTCAAACCGCAAGATCATGACCTGGGCCAAAGTGGACACTTAACCAACTGAGTCACCCAGGCGCCCTGGAGCAGGGGAATTGGGGGGGAGTGTCCGTATTAGGTCTCTATTTGTTTAGATCTTTTCGAATTTCTTTCAACAATATTTTGTAGTTTTCAGAGTATAGGCTTTATACCTCTTTTATTAAATTTATTCCTAAGTATTTTATTTTTGATGCTACTGTAAATAGAATTGGTTTCATAATTTCATTTTCAGATTTTTTTATTGCAAGTATATAGAAAATGTTTTTGTGTGTGTATTAATTTTGTATCCTGTGACCTTGATGAAATCATGTATTAACTGTAATAGTTTCTTTGTGTGGATTCCTTAGGGTTTTCAGTAGGTAAGATCACTGTCACCTGCCACCTGAAGGTTCCTGGGACAACAACAACTGCACAGTGTTAGCACTAAGCTGGAGGTGGTACTTCAATCCCTTCAAAATAGAGATGTGTATTTTGCTGGAAGCTCTTCATTATTCTAGTTAGAAAGGATGAGTCCTCAATAACAAAATTCACCACTCAATCTTTATATATTGTCTTTCAACTACTGCAGCTGAGAAACACAGTTTTGTTTTTTGACCATAGGGTTGCACTTATCAATCTACGAAAATACATGAGATCATGACTGCAAAAACTGTCAGTGTTTATCTTTTTCATTCAGAACACAGCCTGTTTTCATGGAAAGACCTCCTTGGCCTCTGGTACTGGAAGGCTGGTTTTTGGTCCAGTTCTGTCCACATAAGCAGTGTTATTACAGGGTTATTGTTGAGGGTCCAGGGAGGGTTCAGCTACTCTCCGGACTTTCTTCTGTAGGCTGGATTGAGCCTTAGAGAGGTGGCCAGGCCCTGGACCAGAGGAGACAGGGCCAGCTGAGCAGTTTCCTTGGGAAATACCTACCTCTTTTTAGTCAAGGCATTTCCCTGGTTTCATCAGGGATAATTCCTGATGATAATTTTTCTTAGTTTAAAACTATTATTGGGGCGCCTGGGTGGCTCAGTCAGTTAAGCATCTGACTTCATTCAGCTCAGGTCATGATCTCTCAGTCCGTGAATTTGGGCCCTGCTTTGGGCTCTGTGCTGACAGCTCAGGTCCTGGAACCTGCTTCAGATTCCATGTCTCCCTCTCTCTCTGCCCCTCCACACTCACACTCTGTCTCTCTCTCAAAAAAACAAATAAAATATTAAAAAAGATTTTAAACTATTGTGACATTTCATCTCGTTGAGGAAACCCTCTCAACCTGAGAGTGGATCTGGTTTTGGTGAAGGTGTTTCCAGACCTTCCCTGGCCTGGTGCCTGCAAACTGAAGATCTACACAATGGGTGGGAACATCACAGTGGTGATCTGGAAGAACAAACAGGTGGTGGCCTTATCTTAATCATGGAGCCACGGCTTTGTCACCAGGATGGAGCGGTGGCAGGAGAACTTCCACGCCTTATCGTAAGGGCTCATTGCTTTGGCTGCATCACTGCTTCCTTCCTTAATATGCAATTAAGGACTGCATTTATGGGAGACAAACAATATGTCAGTTTTATGATAGCCAAAGCTTATCATCTGAACATGTGTTTTCCCAGCTGGGCCCAATAGAGTAGTGACAAGAACATGGCCTTCAAGCCAATTTGTCTTTAGATTCAAATCCTAGCTCCATCTCTTATCAGCATGTGACCTTGGCAATTTTCTTAGCCTTTCTATGTCCCCACTGCCTCATCAGTAAAGAGAGCACATAGTCACTCATAGAAATGATTGTGAGAACTGAAGAAAATATATACAGTCCTTACCATATGATAAGCACATGATACATTTTAGATAATAGGTGGGGGAAGAGGAGGATTCTTCTTCAAGGCATTTTGTTGATTAAGCTAAGAAAACTATTTCAAGTCTATTCCAGTGGTTTTCAAACTTTAGGATGCATAAAAATCACCAAGAATCCTTTTTTAAATGAAAACTCTCAGGCTCTACCCCCAGACTTTCTGCTCTAGGAGTCAGTGACAGGGCCCATGCATCTGTATCTTTAGTGACAAATGTACTTCATCCAGTATTCCGATTCAGGTGATCCATGGGCACTTATTAAAATTACCTTTCATTGTGATATAACTTCAGTTTACAGAAAAGTTGCAAAAATAGCACAAAGAACTCATATATGCTTTACAAAGATTCATCCTTTTTTATTTTGCTACCTTTACTTGATTACTCTTTTTTTCTCTATTTGTCTCTATCTAGAAAAATTTTTTCTAAATCATTTGAGAGTAGGTCGGGTATAATACCTCTTTGACTCTTTAAAACTTCAGTATGTATTTCCTAAAAATAAGAATATTCTTGGGGCACTTGGGTGGCTCCAGGGGGTAAGCAACTGACTTCAGCTCAGGCCATGATCTCATGGTTCATGAGTTTGAGACCCAGGCTCGCTGCGGTCTGTACAGAGCTGGCTTGTTCCTCTGTCTTCCTGTCTCACTGCCCCTATCCCACAGTTCTCTCAAACATAAACAAACAAAAAAATTTTTAATGTTCTCTATATAAGCACTGGTCAGTTATCAAATTCCAGAAATTTAACATTGATAAGATACTTTTATCTAATATACAATCCGTATTCCAATTTTATCAATTGGCTCAGTATGTCTTTTTTCTTAATTAAAAAAAAATTTTTTTTTATTTATTTTTGAGAGAAGAGAGAGACAGCGCGAGCAGAGGAGGTTCAGAGAGAGAGGGAGACACAGAATCTGAAGCAGGCTCCAGGCTCTGAGCTGTCAGCACAGAGCCTGACATGGGGCTCAAACCCATGAACCAAGAGAACCATGAGCCGAAGCCAGACGCTCAACCGACTGAGCCACCCAGGCACCCCTCTAAGTGTGCCTTTTATCACAACTTTTTCTTTTCCTACAGGATCCACTCCAGGGACCACGTACGTATTGTATTTAATGTGACATCTCTTCTGTCTCCTTCAGTCTGGAACAGTGCCTGAGCCTATCTTTGTTTTTTATGACACTGACATTTTTTAAAGAATGCAAGCCAATTATTTTACAGAATATCCCTTATTGTGGGTTTGGCTGATGTTTTCTAGTGATTAGATTTGGGTTATATATTTTTGGCTAGAATCTTGCATAGCTGATGTGTTCTTTTCAGAATATCACCTCTAGAGGAGACACATGATACCCATTAGCTTCTTATTGGTGAGATAGACCACACTTACATTTGAGTAGCCACCTTCTTTTCCAAAGAGGACTCAGAACCTAAAGTGGTCAGAGAAGGAAGGAATCAGGACTTTTACTGTTCTGAATTTTCTGATCGTGGGTTGTGAAGGGGCTTATCTGTCCATTGCCTAGGAACTTCAGAAGATCATATATTAAACACACTGCTATTACTTTCAAAGCCAACACATATCTTTATGTTTAAATGTATACAGTTCCCTACCTCTCCTCTCCATGTCTTTATTTATTTTTTATTTTTTATTTTTTATTTTTGTTGAAGTAAGCTCCATGCCCAACATGGCACTTGAACTCACGAACCACATGCTCTATCAACTGAGTCAGGCAGGCACCACCTCCCCCCATTTTACTCTGGATCATGACTTCTATTCTGTGGTTAATGCGGGCAATCTACATGATGTCTCATATAACATAACTGGATACACCCATGCTGCTGATGGTAGTTTGAGACTAGTAGGGGAAACTTAATTTCTTGCATCACATATTTTACAGTGACATATCAGCTTCCCCTTTGACGGTGGGCTTGAAACTGCTCACTTATTCTTCCATTACCTCTAGAACACACTTAGGCATGAACTGTAACTGCTGTTTTACTTTCTTTTCATGTAGAAATCCCTGGGCTGCACTCTCAGTATATCTACTTCATTGTTGACAATATAATTCTCCTGGCGTTCATTCATTCATTCATTCTACAAGTAGTTTGAAGTCTAAGAAAGACTATGCTTTAAGTCTTTAAAAAGCTGGCATTTCTTGAGACCAGCTCCAGGTCAGCCACTATGAAGTACCTCACAACAACCAGAAAGGAATGTTTTTGTTGCTACCACTTTACACACAAGGAAACAGAGTT
Source organism: Suricata suricatta (assembly GCF_006229205.1). Classification (NCBI taxonomy): domain Eukaryota; kingdom Metazoa; phylum Chordata; class Mammalia; order Carnivora; family Herpestidae; genus Suricata; species Suricata suricatta. Next base: position 139,053,148 of record NC_043702.1, on the reverse strand, counting down.
AAAAACTTACTTGACACCAAGCCACTAAGAAGTGATAGAACGGGGATTTAATCCCAGATCTAATAAGCTCTGAATATACTGTATACGGGTACCACCAAAAAAATGGCAATGGTAAAGATAGAGTGAGCAAATTAAGTGTACAAATTTCAGAAAACAAGAATTAGGCATGCCTCTCAACATTGAAAGAGCAACTTCAGGACAAATAAGAGCATTATCTTCCAAAATGGCCAGGAAACAAGGAACTTTTATCCCGCAGGGCCCTTCAGGAGAAAACCAGAAGTATCATAAAGATTCTTCTGAAAATTTTGAAAATAAAGTTGAAGTCCCAGTGATCTTGCCCAAATCCCATCCACACTCCTTCTTCCTTTCCCATAGGTTAATATGATTGTGTTTTTACACTTTGCATAAATGGTCACTAAAAATATAAATAAATGCAAGTGGATGCACAAATAGTGCTATATATACTATATACAATAACGTACCACTTGGTGTTGCCACTAACCATGTTTTCAAGACCTAGCACTTCTAGTAAATGTTGGTCTAATATACAATGTTTAAATACACATTTTAAATGCATTTATTTTTTATGCTTATTTATTATTTTGAGAGAGAGAGAGAGAGAGAAAAAAAGAGAGCACATGCATGTGTGCAGGGACAGGGCAGAGAGAGAGGGAGAGAGAGAGAATCCCAAGAAGGCTCCATGCTATCAGCTCAGAGCCTGACATGGGGCTTAATCTCACAATCCATGAGATCACAACCTGAGCTAAAATCAAGAGTCAGATGCTTAACTGACTTAGCCACTCAGGCACCCTAATGAATTTATTTTAATGACCATATAGTATGCACATACCAAGTGGAATTAATTCTCACATTTACTTATGTGTTCTCCTAATGAAAAATATTTGGCTTATAATAGGTTCTCAGGGAGCTGAGATTGATTGGAAAATGCCTTTAATGTTTGAGATTAGCATTATGAATAAAGCCCTAAAAGCCAAACAGGATAAAAGATGCCTGGAGTTGTCATTTAGCATTAGGTAGATCCTTTGGCTTGAGATCCTTTATTTTGAGAGAGAGAGAGAAAAAAAGAGAGCACATGCATGTGTGCAGGGACAGGGCAGAGAGAGAGAGGGAGAGAGAGAGAATCCCAAGAAGGCTCCATGCTCTCAGGTTTCAAAAAGACATGATTTATTTCAATAACTACAATGTACTAGGAATAAGAGACAAATGTAAAGTAGATGCTATATTAAAGACTAATTAATGTTCTATGTATTCTTATATGCGCACATTGTCCTTGTTTGTTTGTTTGTTTAATAAGCTTAATTTTTTAGAATAGGTTTAGGTTCACAGCAAAATTGAGCAGGAAGTACAGAGGGCTCCCCTATAATCCCTCTGCTCACACATGCACAGCCTCCTACACTATTAAATATCATGCACCAGAGAGGTACATTTGTTATAATCAATGAATTTGTACTGATACATCATTATCATCCAAAGTCCATAGTTTACATTGGGGTTCACTTTTGGTGTTGTATATTCTATGGGTTTTGATAAATGTATGATGACGCATATCCGCCACTGTGGTATCAGACAGAATAGTTTCACTGCCATAAAAACTCCCTCTACTCTGTCTATACATCTCCCTCTTCCCATCCCCTGGCAACCACTAGACTTTTTACTGCCTCTGTTGTTTTGCCTTTTCCAGAATGCTACATAATTGGAGTCAAACAGTATGTATGTAGCCTTTTCAGATTGGCTTCTTTCATTTAGTAATATGCATTTAAGTCTTCTCCATGTCTCCATGACTTGATAGCTCATTTCTCTTTAGTGCTGAATAATATTCCGTAATTGTCTAGATGTACCACAGTTTATTGATTCACCTACTGAAGGACATCTTGTTTCTTCCAAGTATATAAAGTCTCTATAAATAACCTGTGTGTAGGGTTTCATGTGTACATAAGTTTGCAACTTCTTTCAGTAACTACCAAGGAGCATAATTTCTGGATTGTATGGTGAGAATGTGTTTAGTTTTAAGAAACTATCAAACTGTCTTCCAAAGTGGCAATGCCATTTTACATTCTTACCAGCAGTGGATGGGGGTTTCTGTTTATCCACATCCTCTCCAGCGTTTGGCGCTGTCAGTGTTTTAGATTGTGGTACCTCTAATAGGTGTTAGTGGCTTTCATTGTTGTTTTAATTTGCAAATCCATAATGTGCATGATATTTAGTATCTTTTCATATGTTTACTAACATCTGCATGTCTACTTTGGTGAAGTATCTGTTAAAATCTTTTGCCCAATTTTTAATTGGGCTGTTTGTTTTCTTTTTTGCTGAGTTTTAAAGTTCTTTGTATATTTTGGATAGCAATCTTTTATCAGATATGTTGTTTGTAAATATTTTCTCCCAGTCTGGCTTGTCTTCTCATTCTCTTTACATTGTCATTCACAGAGCAGAAGTTTTTCGTTTTAATGAGGTCCAGGTTATCAGTTATTTTTTCATGGATGGTGCGTTTTGTGTTGTATCTAAAAAGTCATCACCAAACCCAAAGTCATCTGGATTTTTTCTCCTATGTTATCTTCTAGAAGTTTTACAGCTTTGTGTTATACATTTAGGTCTGCGATTGATTTTGAATTAATTTTTGTGAAGGGTGTAAGGTCTATGTCTAGATTCACTTTTTTAGACCTAGATATCCTGTTGTTCCACATTTATGGAAGAGACTATCTTTGTTCCATTGTATTGTCTTTATTCCTTTGTCAAAGAACAATGTATGCGGGTCTATTTCTGGGCTCTCTATTTTGTTTCATTGATCTATCTCTCTATTCTTTTACTAATTCCACATTGTTTTCGATTACTACAGCTTTATAATAAGCCTTGAAGTTGAGGAGTGCCAATCCTGTTTTATTCTTCTCCTTCATTATTGGATTGATTATTCAGGGTCTTTTGCCTCTCTGCATAAACTTTAGATTCAGATTGTGATATCCACAAGATAACCCGCTAAGATTTTGTTTGGGATTTTTTTCTTGGCTAATTGCATTTAGCTAGGACTTCCTCTCTACTAAGCCGGTTATGCTCACCTATCCACTTGCCATCAACAATAAAATGTTGTTGACATCCCTCATTTGCTGTGGTTTCCATACTTCTTCTTTTCTTTTTCCTTGTGGATTTGTATCTTTTTAAAATCCCTCCCCCCTTAACAATTTTAGTGAGATTTTGGAAGAGAACAGAGATAAATAAATATGATTAATTCATTAGGTTACCCAGAAGTGTATTTATTTTTCATGTATCATCACTTTAAAAATTATGGCTATGGGACCAAAAAAGCTGTAGGCTATAGGGCTTCTTTCAACTTTTAAGTAGGTCTGAGAGCTACGATCTTCATAAACTCTTCCTAGAGACAGAATCCCAAATGAATAATGGGTCTGACATAATATCCACATTTTCACATTTCATGTACAAACACAAATTAGTGCATAATTATGTGCTTTACAAAAGGATTTACCATGGGACATAGTTAGCTCCCCTGGGATATTTAGTGTAAAATTTTATGTGCAAAAACTCAATTTATGGCTAATGAGAACATAATCATTATATATAATATAGTGTACTTCTATCTTTCTGCTAGCCAAGTCACTAAGCATATTTTTTAATTTGGAAGTTGGAGTTTAGTGAGGGGCACCAATATTTAAATCACATTCTTATAGTCTCACAAAGAAGTAGAAAATGTAAAGAAGAGGACATGCAGAAAGAAAACAGGCTTTGAGAAAGATTGGACAGTAAACTAGGATGACAGTCACAGGTGAGAGAAAGCCATCAGAGTACCTGCGGAAAGGTATCGCTAAGATAATGTAAAAACTATGTTGAGTTTTCACTCATTGTAATGGAGACGGTAATGGAGGGATTAAGGGCAGGGATGTGGGAGGTTGGAGCAAGTAACTGCTTCAGACATGAACCTAGTGTCATGGTGAGAGTCAAGGGCATGACTGTTATGGAACCAAGAGTTTCCAACTTACAAGATGTACTGGCTTTGAATAATGGGTTGTGTATCAAGAATGTCCTAAATTAAAATAATAATGGCCAAGAGAGGGGACCTAGAGAACTTAAGGGGAAAATGTAAAGAAAAAAGACTCCATGAGGATCAGAAGGAAGGAATCTTTCCAAATAGATTTCAGAATGTCAAAAACATTGATAATCCAAAAGACGAGGAGAGGGGAAGGTATGTGGCCTAACAAGGAAACGGTATATATGATGACATCAGGGACAAAACAAACAAAAACATAGAGAGGAGGGCCTCATAAAACATTAATATAATAACGAATGTTTATTCAGCATTTACTTTATAACAAGCACAACGCTAAATATCATAGCATTGTCACATCTAATCTTCACAGCAGCACTATAAAGTAAGAACTATTTCCTGGTTGATAGATGAGGAAACTGAGGCTCTGTAACATTAAATACTTGCTCAAGGTCTCACGAACTCAAGTCTGCCTGACTCAAAGTTGGAGCATGTGTTTCTAATTCATAGTATCAGTAATAATTACTATTTCATAAATATCACTTATGTGTCAGGTACATTATCTTTATTCCTCACTTCAGTTCTGAAGTAGATTTAAATAATCACAAAATCTTAGTAAGGCATCATGCCTTATTAAATATTAATGGTAGCCTTAAAACAGTCCTGTGAGGTAACTATACAGATATTTATAGGATATTACCTTATCAATTATTAATAATATTTTGATGGAGATTTACATTCAAAAGTATGAAAAGCTGATATTGAATTCCCTCAAAAGCAAACCACCTTTAGCATCTGTTTCATTTCCTCCTCCTCCTCTTCCTCCTCCTCCTCCTCTTCCTCCCCTGTTCCTAGCACATCGTAGCTCACTCCTATCCCCATTTCTAGCTCTTCCTCCTCACACCCAAACTGGAGTCCATCCTAACTGAGGCCAGGAGTCTATCTTGGTTTATTCCAGCTGCTATTACAGAGTACTAGAGACAAGATGGCTTATAAACAGCAGATATTTATTTCTCACAGTTCTATAGGCTGGGAAGGCCAAGGCCAAGGTGCCAGCAGACTCAGTGTCTGGTGAGAGCCTGCTTCCTGGTCATAGACAAGCCATCTTTTCACTGTGTCCTCACCGTGATGGGCAAGGTTGTGCTCTGGGATCTCTTTTATAAGAGCATTAATACCATTCATGAGACTGGAGCCTACAAACCTCCTCCTAATACTGTCACATTAGGAATTTAGGGTTTCAACATGAATTTGAGGGTCGGGGGTGGGGGAGGACACAAACATTCTGAGTCTATAGCAGATGTCAGTATTTACAGGCTTAGCCTGGTTCCATAACCTCATCTCATGGAGTGGAGAAGTAAGTCTACTCTCTAAGACCTGGAGTCTGGCTCCCTAGTTATAGCTGCTGGATGACCATTGACCTGTTTCTTTGGTTTCTGGGAAGACCTGGGAATCAGCATTCCTGAGGAATGCACAGAGAGTGATGGTGCTGATCTGTCAGGCACACCTCTCACTGCTTGGCCCTCAGCACACCTAGTCCTGAATTTTGACATGGATAGTGCTGAGGCTGCAAATCAAAGGTCGGCAGGTTGGAACTATGCACTTCATGACCAGGGTCACTGTTCTCCAGACCTTGAGTTGGTTTTTTGTTTTGTTTTGTTTTGTTTTTTGCTGCAATCTCAATTTCATTTTATTGTGCTCCCTGCCCGCCTCCAACCTATATCCCAGTGCCAAGGTTTCTGAAATTGTGATTAAGGTAACTAGGCCTCGTGTGTCTTCTCTGCCCAGCTGGGCCCCTATCCAAATCAGTATGCTGCAGCAGGGGAAGGCCTGGAGGCAGATTTCCCATAACACTTGCTCAAGACGCTTAAATTTGAAGCTGTCTGTTAGTACTGGGAGGTGTAGAATATTCTAGATGGGGAGAGAAAGCAGGTGGTCACAGAGAATTTTTTGCTGGTAAATTGCCTACAGTGATCTCAAAAGAAAGGGGTATGGGGGAGCACCTGGGTGACTCAGTTGGTTAAGCATCCAACTCTTGATTTCAGCTCATGATTTCATGGTTCGTGGATTTGAGCCCCAAACGGACAGTGCAGGGCCTGCTTGAGATTCTCTCTCTCCCTCTCTCTGCCCCTTCCCTGCTTACACACACACATGTATATGTACTCTTTCTCTCTCAAAATAAATAATAGATGCAAATAAAAAAATTAAAAGAAAGGAATATGAATCTCCAAGACATAGGATTTTGTTGTAAATTACTTACTCATTCTAAGTGAATATTCACTTCCATATCTAATTTTTTAATTTGTATTATTTTTCTAAAAGAAGGGCCTCCAAGTTTTATAAGCTGCAAGCTCACAGAACCTAGATCTGCCTTTGAAAGACTCAGATCCAAGCCTCATCTCCAGAGACTGTGGATTTCATGGATCTGGGGCAGTAGATCTCAACTGAGAGAGAATCATGCCCCTCCCCCCTTTTGGGTATCTGGCGATGTCTGGAGACATTTTTGGTTAGCACAACTGAGAATGGGGGAGGTGTGCTATTGGCATTGATGGATAAATGCCAGAGATGCTGCTAAAGATCCTACAAGGACAGGACAGCTCCCCAACAAAGAATTACCTGACCCAAAATGTCAATGGTGTTGCTCTGAGCATCAGCAGTTTTCAAAATCTTCCCAGTTGATTTGAAAATGCAAACAGGGTTGAGAACAGCAGTTCTAGAAATAACAGCTAACCTTTACTACTGAGTACTGTGTGCCAGCCACTGTTCTAAATGAATTAATTTCTTTAGTCCCTGGAGTAAGCCTATGAGATGAGTACTATTACTGTTCCCATTTTACAGCTGAGGAAACTGGGGTACAAATATTAAAAACGCATCATGAGACTCAATCCCAAAGGCTGAGCAGTTGACTAGTATTGTATACCTGAGCCTCCTTGACTGATTTACTTCATCTAGCTAGAGATCTCTAGGGGAAAGGTGAGTGAGAGTCCCTGGTGGCCCCCATAGCCACAATCCTGCCTACGCCCAACACTCAGAAGTGAAAAAGAGAAAAAGTCTCAAAGCAGATAACTAGATCCACGTTGAAGTATATGTCAAAAGAGAGTAGTTGGGGGTATTTGTATTTGTTCTAGTTTCTCAGATATGCCTGTGCCTTGTTCAATTTGATAAAATTTCTTAAAATGAAAGTTTAATCTAAATATGGTAGACCCCTGTTCGGGTACAAAAAAAAATAAAAGTGTCTTGGCCCATTGGACTGTAAATAAGTAATAGTACTTGTTGCACCCATCACCATCTCTTGTGCAGTCATGAGCTGTGCGGCAATGTACCTTTCACAGATGGCCATATTTAATTGAAAGCCATGGCCAGCAGCTGCCAGCAATGCTGGCTACCGGACTGGAAAAAGTACTGCCAAATGGGAGGAATGCAGACAAGTTCTGGGCAAAGTGGTAGAAATATATAAAGTGAAAGGACTTTGTCTTTATTCACTGTTACAAAATGCTCAAGCAAGAAAGGAAAGTCCCAGCACACTTGGACTTTGTAGTTGAATTCCGTAACACTGGGATGATGAAGACAGTTGCTTGGAAGAGAACCCCAAGCCCCACGTGGGAACCACAGCTATGGCTAACTCCTTGATTTCAGCCCAGTAAGACCCTGATCGGAGTATCTAGTTGTGCCATGTTTGGACGTGTGATTTATAGAAGTTGTGAGATAATAAATGTGCATCGTTTTGAACTACTAAGTTTGTGGTAATTTTATACACAATAATAGAAAATGAATACAAGGCATTATGATGATTGATTTTTCAGTGCCAAACCAACCTTACATTCCTGGGATAAGCCCTATTTGGTTGGTGTGTTATCCTTTTATATATTATTAGATTTGATTTGCTAAAATTTTGGTCAGAATTGTTTATAGCTGTTTATGAGGGACATGTAGTGAAAGTGAGAAGAAATTTGAAAGAGCAAGAAATGGAAGTAAGCAGAGAAAGGAAGACATGACAGATGGTAGGACAATGTAAGCAGAAGCAGGAAAATGTCAGAATAAGTTTTGAAAACAATCCACCATTTAATTTGGCTGGATAACCACATATAGGAAGTCAAGTGGTGAGGAATGTAGCTGGAAAACTAGGGAGCAGAATGCACACTTAATTTGGGAGACGAAGTCAAAAGCCACTGAAAGTCACTGATGGACACAATCGGATGAGCGAGCCAGAAGCAGGGTGTCATTTGAAGTGTACCACACAGAACCTGGACAGGAGCAAGGAGGCCCTTGCAATTGTCTGGTTAGAGGTCACTAGAGCCTAAACCTCTGCATGGTCAGGGGGAGGAGAAGAAGCAAGAGACAGGGAGGAGATCAAGCCTTTAGCATCCAGCCTAGATGTTAGATTGTCTCCACTCCCTCTTTGGACACCTGAAGAACATCAGCGGGACTTATTCTGTCATCTGGTGATTGGAACCAAGCACTGAAGGCAAATCTGGAAACTACTGATCACCTGTAGGCTCAGGTCCCTGTTTCCACTGGATCTAGGCCTAGCTGGTTGGCCCCAGACAGTATACAGTTATTAAGGGGACCCACGAGGCCCAACCCAGAAGGACTCCAAGAAACTAGTTTGAGCCCTCTGTCCACTCTGGGAAGGGAGGTGGTTCAGCTTAATGGAGGAAACCTGGGAGAGGGGACAAGGGGAGCTCAAGGAGCAGAACTCTGCTCACTCAGTAGGGGCTTGAGGCATCTCTCTTGGGTTTATGGTCGCAGTGCAGGATCAGAAGCAGAAGCTGACAGGAAGGACTTTCCTGGAAGGAGCCATCACCAGGCCAGAAGCTTCTCCCACCACAGAGGTTAGAAGGGAACAGAGAGGGCTTGGGGACACATAGTACATTGGACATTTATTCCCGGTCCTTTGCTGTATGCGGGCTCCCTAGGAGAGGCCCTATATTTGTCAGTACATGGGGCAGTCACTCCACAATGTCCTCCTGGGAGCTGTCCCTCTAAATTCATTCTTTCTCCAAGAAGATAGCTTTTGCTTTCACAGCAGAGGCAGATTCCTCTAATGAGATGCTAGCATTCCCTGGGAGAGGATTGGTACATCAGTGTACCCACCATCTTGGTAGGGACACAGATATCCCTGGGAAGAGATAATGTAGTGCACAGGATGGACTGATGAGGGGAGGAGAGAATACATTGAGATATTGGGCCAAAGAAGTGGGGATGGGGGTTGTGAGAGCACCGGAGTGGCATTGACAATGGAATGACTCATTGACAGCTGTGCTCCAGCCTCACTCTGTAGCTCTCCCTCATGTTCCCTTCTGTGGTAGCTTTGAATTAGGACCACTAATTCTTTGATCAGCCACTGCTGAGTTGCTGAAGGGAATTTGATTCTCCTCCCCTTGATTATGGGTCAAACTTAGTGACTACTAATGGACAGAGTATGGCAGAAATAACTGTGTTACTTCCAAGACTAAGCCATATCACTTTACTCTTGGTCATTCTCTCTTGGATCCATTGCTCTGGGGGAAGCCAGCTGCCATGTCATGAGGAGAGGTCCATGTGGCATGGAACGGGGACCTCCTGGTGACAGCTGTGAGTCCAGCCACCATCTGAGTATATCCTCCAACCCCAGTCAAGCCTTAAAATGACTGCAGCCCTGGCTGACACCTGACTAACCCTGAGTAGAACCCTCCTGCTAAGCCGCCCTCAAATTCCAGACCTAAAGAAACCGAAATAATATGTATTTGTTATTTTAAGCCACTAAATGTTGTGGTAAGTTGTATTCCAGCAAGAGATAACTTCCAGTATACAGTCTCAATCAGCTGTTTCAGCCCAATATAATTCAGTGACTCTTAGCATGGAAGAGCCTAGCAAATAAAGATTATTGAGTCAGACCAATCTCTGTATTTTACACAGTCAAGGAAAATGAGGCCCTGTTCAGAATAGGGCTAGAGTGCTTTGCTTTGTTTAATTTTGCCTACTTTTGAACCATGACATGCAAAGTTGTGTGTTGAAGTATACAAATTTATGCAAAGCCCTGGGACAGAATCCATTATTCTGATTATAAACACCAGCTTTTTGCCTTGCCTATGATGGAGAATTTAAGGGGGCATAACAGCAGAATTATAAAGGAGGCCATGGGACATGTCTCTGACTGGGGAGTGAATCCATGGAAAAGCTGTTTCCGTTAGGCTGGAGGCGTCTCAAACAAGAGGATAAATCTCAAAACTGGTAACAATACCCACTGACTTGCCAGAATGGAGCACCGTACCCTTTCTCCATCTACTCTGATCCCAGGAAAGTGGCTCTAGGTTCACCATCTTGACACCCCCGCTTGAAGAAGGGATGAACAGCCTGGCTTGATAGGGACAAAAACAATTGAAAATGGGAGGCACAGTCTTAGTAAAGTGCCATCTAGACTCAATTCTCAGGTGACCTGGGCCAAACAGAACAGCTGGGTCAGGATAGTCCAGTTTGTCCAAGCATGTATCTGAAAGGCCCCTGGAGGCAGTGGTCACACGTGCTGTCAGGAGCTTCCTAACATGAGCCCATTGAATATTGGAGCTGGAAGTGATTGAGAATTGGAGCAGGAGTTCCAAAAGTGCTGGGGAAGGAGGCAGTTGCGGACATCTTCTCTTCTCTCCCCTGCTCTCTTCTCCTTCCCCAGCAGCTGGGAGCGTGCAAGTCCATCAACTCTGCTCTTCTAAAGCAAGGGTAGGAGGCTAGCAGAGACCCAGAGACCTCAACTTCCTCAGGCAGCTTTCCTTTTTCCCTATCAGATGTGATCTCTCCACCTTCTGCACCTGTACAGAATTAAGATTTAGTGCCTACAGCACCATGGTGTCACTTCACCCTTTGTTTTTATTTTTGTTATTCATTTATTTATTTAAGTAATCTCTACACCCAAAGTAGGGCTCTAACTCATGACCGTGAGATCAAGAGCCACATGCTCCTCCAACTGAGCCAGCCAGGTGTCCATCATATTTTGTGTTACTGTGTTACATTCCCTGATAGTGGACACTATGGTATGCCACCCAGATCCCCACCTTTATGGCTGAGGCACAAATCCCAGCTCTGGAGATGTCACCTGCTGAAAGCTCATCATTGAATCCCTTCCCAGGAATCTCCCTCTCCCAAAAGGAGCCATCTTGTCCAAGTATTCTCCCTCCCAGGGAGGGGAGGCCCACACCCAATGACATTCTACAAAGACACATCTCCCTTGACTGAATTCTGGACCTCTCTGAAGGGCCATCTCAACTTCAGATGAAATTCCTGTGGTATCTCATTCCCATTCAACTCCCTCTTCCCAATCCGACACAGGTGTTGTTCTTGAGAATACCTTCCGTAACCTTCTTGCTCCCAAATTCCATCTCAGACCCAGAGAACCCAGCTGACAACCCCATAAGACAGGATGCTTACTGAGGACTAGCCTTCAAGTTCTTTGTTTCTGCCTTCCCCTTCTATCCTGCTCCATCTCCCTGGTACTCAGCACAGTGTGAGATAGACTTCAGATGGATAAGACATAGATGGTGACTTGGACAAAGATGGGACAAGGTCTATCTACGTCCCTTCTTCCTTTGCATCCAAAGTAAACATTGAATATCTTCTTGTCTCTAATATGCAAAATATTTCTGAATCTACAGAGAATACAAAATATATTCTAGGGAATTTGTCTAAAGTGTTTCCAAGGGAAATTCACGTTCAAAAACCTGCAGAATGTTTGTTATTTTTAAAATGAGGAAGAGTAGCCCAGACTCACTTTAATCTTTCTGCTTTAGGTGAGCAGGTCTCAGGGCAGTCAAGAGAAGCATCATATAAATCTGGTGAAATTTTCCCTTTTTTAAAAAAATTTTCACTATTGATGAAGAAAGTCAACAACCCATTCCAGTGATTCTGTAGACATTCTAGAAAGATCTGCTTAAATAAAACCTTCCCGTGTTTAGCTCAATGATAACTTTGACTAAGTGATTTTTATGGCAGTGCCTATAGCCTAACTGGGGCTGTATTTCTGCTCTAATGGGTCCCAGTCATTTTTCCCAGCAAGAGTTTGTGAGGCAGGTCCTCCAGTGGGTTGGCATTTTACTCTTCTAACAACCTGCTCCGCTTGATTGGCCTTGTACCTCCTCCTCCCCCCGCCCTACCCGATGTTAGAGCCGCCTTCCTAACCCCCTGGGGAATGCCAGAGGCCTTCTGTTGCATTGGATTCTAGATTGCACAAATCCAGGAGGTTAGAGGTCCTAACTGGGCTCCTTGTGAACATTTATTTTTGTTTCCCCAGAATCTAGCAACAAGTCTGGCTGGAAAATGTTTGCATGAAAGAATAAACAGATGAAATGAGGACTCTCACTCACTGGGATGGTAAAAGCCCGCAGGTGAGTTAATCTGGCAGGCATGGTGCCTTTGGTCATTCTCTGCAGACAAGAAGCATCAGCCTGGGATCCTTCCTTCTTTGCTAGGAGCACAATGACCTTTCTAGATTTTCTCTCCTGTCCTTTTTCCTTTTCAAATGCAAACACCAACACCATGCTTCCCAGGGGCAGAGAATTCTTACCCTAAATGACTCTATTATGTTTGAGCCTCCCATTGGCACTACTCAAGGGTCACACAGGGCTCTCCCACTCTCCCAGGTGGGCCCTGCCCCCATGTCTCGGTTTAGTTCCCATCAAAACCTCCCAGGAAAGTCTGCCATCTTCATTCCCAATGTGGGCACTCTAAGCCTGGCTCCACTGACAAAGTCCCCTGAGTTCCCCTTTCCTAACCAAAGTGTCTAGGTTGACAACCCCCACTCCCCACCACATCCCCAGGGGAATTCATTACGTATTTCGATTACTTTCAATATTCATCAGATGAGACTGCTGTTTTGTAAATCCAGGAGATATTTATTTTTTGATCTATTTAAAGTGACTGCCTATCTCTCCTCTGCTTAACTGATTTTAATTTCATTTCTTTTATTTCAGATCCATAATGCCTTCCTCATGGCTCACTTCACTGCTAGCTTGTTCTTTCCTCTGGGGCCCCCAAAACAGCATGTGAGGGTGGCTTCCTTTCAAATGTTGACTGCTCATGGGCACAGTCTAGGCTCGCAGGTAGCTAACAATCCACTTCTGCTTGTTTGTTTGTTTGTTTCAGCTTTATTGAGATATGGTTGAAATATAACACTGGGTAAGCTGAGGATACACAGTAGGATGATTTGATACATGTAAATATTGTGACGTGATTACCACAAGATTAGTTAACACATCTATCCCCTGACAGAATTGACATTTTGTTGTTAGGGTTGTAGAAAGAACATTTAAGATTTGGCCTCCTAGCAACTTTCAAATACATAATACAGTTTTGTTAACTCTGGTCACTTATGCCATACATTAGAGTCCAAGAACTTCTTCCTCTCATGGCTAAAAGTTTGTACTCTGACCAATATCTCTCCCCACTCGCCAGCTGCATTCCCCCCCCCACCATTATATTCTCTGTTTCCATGAATTTGGGTTTCATAGATTCTACATATAAATGAGAATACACGGTATTTGTCTTTTTGTCTAGATTATTTCACTTAGCATAACAGCTTCTAGGTTCATCCATGTCACAAATGGCAAGATTTCCTTCTTTTTTATGATTGAGTAATATTTCGGGGGGTGTGTGTATGTGTGTACGTGTGTACAATATCTTATTTATCTATTCATCCATAAACAGACACTTAAAGTTGTTTTCATATCCTAGCAATTTTCTTAATTCTTAAAAATTTTTTACTGTTTTTTTTATTTTTGAGAGAGACCACACACACACACACACACACACACACACACACACACACACACACGTATGAGTAGGGGAGGGGCAGAGAGAGGGAGACACAGAATTCAAAATAGGCTCCAGGCTCCACACCGTCAGCACAGAGCTCAACACAAATCTTGAGCTCCTGAAGCAGAAGATCATGACCTGACCTGAAGTCGGACACTTAACTGACTGAGCCACCCAGGCGCCCCTCATATCCTAGCTCTTGTAAATAAAGCTACAACGAACATGAGAGAGCAGATAACTCTTCAACATAGTAATTTCATCTCCTCTGGTTATATACCCAGAAGTAGGATGGCTGGATGATATGATACGGTACTTCTATTTGGAATTCCTTGAGGAGGCTTCATATTGCTTCCCATAGTGGTGGCACCAACGTACATTCTCACCAACAGTGCTCAGAGGTTCCCTTTTCTCCAAATCCTCTCCAGCATTCGCTATCCTAGTGAGCCAATTCCGATCCTTCTCTGCCCTTCGCTTTCTCCCCAGTTACTGGCTCATTCAACAATCAAGTATGGAGAGCTCACTAAGGTTCAGGTTCAGAGCCAGGGGCTTGGGATACAGGATACATATGTTCTAGTGGACCCTACCTTCAAGAACCCACAGTGAGGGAGGCATGGAAGTGTGATGTGGTCAGGGTGATGGTGGAATTACCCATTTAAAAGGTCAGAAGAGGAGAGTGACCTTGGGAGCTTTCCTAAGGGAGGAGATACCCATTTGTCTTAAAAGATTAGACAGTCTCTCTGATGGAGAGGAGAAGATGTGAATATCCATTTGTGATTCAATCACTAAGTGTGTTTTGGAACATGCCAGGCAAAGTTCTAGGTGCTGGAGAGATAGCAATAAACAAAATAGAAAGTTCACATTCGTGGGAAGAAACAGACAATAAGCAAAATAAATAAGTAAAATATATACTATGTTACAAGGTGATAAGAGTTATATAGAGAAAAATAAATCAGGAAAGGGAATTTAAGTATGCATGTGTGTAAGGGGGTGATTCTTAAAAACGGTAGTTTTAGGGCAGCTTGGCTCAGCTAGTTAAGCATCAGCTCTTGATTTTGGCTCAGGTCATGATCTTGAGGTTCATGGGTTTAAACCCTGCATTGGGCTCTGCACTGACAGCATGGAGCCTGCTTGGGATTCCCTCTCCCTCTCTCTCTGTCACCCTCTCCCAGAATAGATAAATAAACTTTTAAAACTATGGTAGTTACAAAAATGGTAACTAGGAATGCTACTCTATTTTTACCAATCCCTTTCATCTTCATGGTGGTTTAAACTATTTGCAAAGTGCTCTTACATCTATTAGCTTATTCAGTTCTTAAAATAATCCCACAAAGGGGCAGAAAAAATTAGTCTCCTGGTCTCTGTTGCTCCCTGTATTTGTTTGTTAGGGCTGCCATAAAAAGCACCACTTAGTGGCTTAAACAATATAACTGCACTGTCTCAGAGCTCTAGAGGTTGAAATCCAAGATCACATGTGGGTTGGGTTGGCTCCTTCTGGGGGCTGTGAGGGAAGCACTCTTCAGGGCCTCTATCCTTGGCTTGTACATGGCTGCCTCCTTCCTCTTGCATCTCTTAACCTTGTCATCCCTCTGTTTGTGTCTCTGTGTCCAGATTTCTCATTTTTGTGATGACTCCAGTCATCCAGGATCAGAGCCCACCCTAATGCCCCGATTTTAACTTGATTACCTCTTTAAAAGCCCTATCTCCAAGTCAGGCTACATTCTGAAGGACCGGAGGGTTAAGATCCAACATATGAATTGTGGTGGAGGTAGGAGGTGAGGGACACAGGCAACACTTATCACTCCCCAAAATTACTGACCCTTGCATTTTACAACCAAGATGCATGGAAGCTGTTACTGAGCTGGTTAGCTCGAGGCTAGAGGTACAAGACAGCCTATGCTATGCATGATCACTCACAATTCATAAGCCTACCTAACTAAGACCTTTTCTCCAGGAGTGAGGCCATTTTACATGAAATGTTCTACTTGACTCATTTGGAAAGCCAAAAAAAAATTTTTTTAAGGACCCAACAGCTCTAGATTAAATTAGATTTTGATTCCAGCATCAGCCACCTCTTTTAATTCTGAGTAACCCTGAAAAATCCACTCTAAGCAGGATCTTGGGTGAGCTGCTAAAGCTAAGAAAGCTAGCAGAAAGAACAAGAGAGAAGTGGACTCAAGAAGGAGGGAGAATATTGAGCAAAGGGGAAGTAAAGAGATCAGGGAGCTACAAACTCTCTGGTCACCTCAGAAATTACACCGCTTCACTGGAGATTAAGTAATATGTGCAAATGTATTTTGAAAGGTTGAAAGTGTTACAATTGTAAGGTGTTCTCTTGTAAGGTAGAAAAACAGTGCATTGTCCCCTCTGGAGACTGGTATAGCCAGATTCTTCTGGCAGACTGCTTCCTAGTCTTGCCTTCGTTTAATTTATGAGTCACAAATAGATCATAACTCTGTGTGTTGTCAGCATCCATCGTCATTGCTTTGAGAAAGTTGCTCTGTTTAATTAACAAGTGTGAAAATTTCCGAGTCACATTGACCTCCATGCTAACTTAACTGGGAGTCCCAGGTTGGAACGCTCTGCTTTCTCCTGAGGTCAGCCTGGCATAACTCTTACTGTAGAAGTTAAGAGAGTTAGAATTAACATCCCTGGCTCTCAGATCTCACTCCTGCCTTGTCTAAGGCCCCTGCGAACAGCAGTTAGCGGTGATCCAGAGCCTTCCTCCCAGTGATTCTCAAAAGCAACCCAAGGTACGCCTGATGGGCCTCAAACTGACCTGAGAAAGTTCACCTTCTCATTAGTCCTTTGGGACAAACTATTTACAAATCCATATGCTTGCTTTTATGTACATCTAAGACCTACTTACTAATAGCATGCTAAGTGAATTATGAAAGGTTAATCTAATTTGGAATTCATAAACCAGAATCAACGAGCTACTAAATTGTATTGAGGATTCTAATTTAATATTCCACCAAGAAGTCTGGCTTCCAGAGAAAGTTCTGGAGGGCCCTTGCCCACTTTCTCTGGATGACACTTTGTCATTACTCTGTATTGTGCTGTAAGTCAAGGTCTTCAAGTGCTGCCATTCTTGCTCCTAATTATAATTTACTGTTAACTCTGCTTCATCATTATCAAGTTAGTTGTGATGTGTTTGGTTAAAGTGACTAGCATTGCATATTTGCTTCAACGGTATTTTTTGGTTTTTAGTTTTCCAGTAATTACACACAGAGACAATCATGCATTGCCATTTGAATATGAATCTTTTATGTCCTAATTGCTAAAGCATGTGTGCACTTAATTTCCCAAAATACAGTTTGTAATGGCCCCTTAATAGTTTTCTTGAATTATTTTTCCATTAGTACATGGGAAAGGAAGGGATTGATTGGCTATGACTACTTTCTTGGGCTTAAAGTGGGCTCAAGGAGGAAAGAGAAAAGGTGAAAACCAGTTTTAAACTCTGGGAATAAACAACTAGATTTACTGCACGTTTTGCAGATAGCTTGTAAATGGCACATGCAAACTCATTTCCCTTGGTAAATGCCTGGGAAATAAATATCCATGCTTACCTTTCTCTAACTGCTACTCAGCTGCAGGCTCCAGGCGGCTGGAGCAGGAAGTAATGCCTTCCTACTGATCCGGAGGCAGAGTGGTGATCAGGAGTGGGTGGGGCCAACTTCCGGGCAAAGGTTTCAGGACAACTGTAAATATGCTTGGCAGAGTCACAAACAATGCTGAGCTCTACAAACAGTGGCCACTGCTCAAAGCAATAAGTTCCTGTTCAAGGTTGTGATAACTGCTGGCTGCACATCAGTGAATGGTGCCCATACAAGTCCAAAGTGACTTGTGGAGACAGACCACTCTGGGGTTTCTTTGAGCATCCAAGTATTCAGGAATCCCCCAAAGCTGGCCTCGGACTGACCTGAAGCACAATCGTGGCCTCAAGTATTCACTCCCTTGTGCATCCCACTGAATTTTATTTCTATCTCTGTTATAGCTTTGTGTTCTGCTTTGAGTTTTAGTGGTTTATAAAGGTCTAACTTTCTCGCAGACTTCAGACTTTGTTTCTTTGGAGCAGGACCAACTTGGGTTTTTTTTTTTTTTTTAATGTTTATTTATTTTGAGAGACAGACAGACAGACAGAGCATGAGCAGGGAAGGGGTGGGGCGGTGGGGGAAGGGAGACACAGAATCCAAAGCAGGCTCCAGGCTCTGAGTGGTCCGCACAGAGTCCGACATGGGGCTTGAACTCACAGACCACGAGATCATGTCCCGAGCCAAAGTTGGACACTTAACTGACTGAGCCACCCAGGCACCCCAGAGCAGGACCAAGTTTTACCCACCTTTAGGAGGCAGCTTGGTAGAAGGCCAGCAGCAGAGGCCAGGCAATCAGAGAAACCTGGAGTGAATCTTGGCTCACCAGTGATTGACTAAATAAATGACTTTTGTACAAGGAGTGGTACAGAAAGGTGTTGCTAGTTTACATGTATGACTTAACCCAAGACTAAAATAGTTTCAGATTACTTCTCTATGCTTCTCTCATAAATAGATAGATGGATGGATGGATGGATGGCTAGATAGATAAAGATATCCATCTCAATTATTCTCCCTTCACACACGCACACACAATCAACTCTCCTTCTTTCTGTGATTGGCCTCATTTTCTCCTACTAAAAATGAGCTTCCTCCATACAAGTGGTGGCAATGGTTGCAAATACTTCGATTTCTTTAATTTCTGCATAGCAACCCAGAGGGAAAGAGAACTTCTCTTTCTCCATATCAGATTATATGAGCCCCAGGAAGTCTCTGATTAGCCATATCTGGGTTGTATGCCCACCCTTGGGAGGGGAGAAGGGCATTGTATCAGCAGTCCCACCAGCATCCGCTGGTGCCACGGGGAAAGGAAATGCTCCAGAGGAAAGGGTCTTTGTAGATGCTGTTAGCAAAAATAAGAATTGAGGTGGGGGGAGGGGGAGGATGCTGAATTTGGTCAGACAAAATAGCAACCACTTATTTCAATCAACGGGATGCTATATGTAAAGCAACAGGGCCTGGTACCAAAATAGACATTAAACTGAGCCACCCATGTCTTCCATTTTTGGCAGCTTCCAGTCTCTCTGTTCTTGGTGTCTTCTACCTCCTTTCTTAAGTATTTTTATCCCAGACACACCCAAAGTTACTTCTGGGACTGTAGGGAAACTGCCGCCAAAGGGGACACAGAGGACCCTACCTCACTTGACTGTCGAGGAGCAGGAGAGAAAATACGCTTTCATTCTGGACTATAAGGAAGGCTTACAGGGAAATCCGAAAGCTGCAGTGGTAAAGGAAAGCGAGCAGAGTGGCCATTATAAGGCCTATTCTCTTAGGGCTGGAGGAATCCTGAGCTGAGCTAAGACACAGCAAGTCCCATCAAAATTAGTGGCAGGATGGGGCACCTGGGTGGCTCCGTTGGTTGAGCAGCTGACTCTTGATTTCAGCTCAGGTCATGAACTCAGGTTCATGGGATCAAGCCCTGTGCTGGGCTCGGCGCTGGCAGCACAGAGCCTGCTTGGGACTCTCTGTCTCCCTTTCTCTCCTCCCCACCCTATTCTCTCCCTCAAAAATTGATAAATATGGGCACTGGGTGGTTCAGTCGGTTGAGCATCTGACTTTGCCTCAGGTCATGATCTTGGCTCAGGTCATGATCTCACAGCCCATGCATTCGAGCCCTGAATTGGGCTCTGTGCTAATGGCTCCAAGTCTGGAACTTGCTTCGGATTCTGTGTCTCCCTCTCTCTCTCTGCCCCTCCCCTGCTCATGCTCTCTCTCTCTCTCTCTCACAAAAATAAATAAACATTAAAAAAGTCAATAAGTAAGCATTTTTTTAATTATAGGAAAAAAAAGAGTTAGTGGCAGGGTTCGCGGAAGTGCCAATAGACTGATAGGCAAGGTTTCTTCTCTCCCTCCCCTCCTCCCTCTCTTCCTGCTGCTTCTCTAGGGTTTGCACCGCATCAGAGAACTCCAGGCAGTGTTCCTCCTGTTGCCAGAGGCTCAGCACAAGGAGTGCTCCACTCATGAGCTGAGGTGTTGAATCAGGAAGCAAAGAGTGATTTAACTCAAGCCCAGCTAAGGTCTGGGGGTAGAGGGCATACCAGGTTTCAATCCAGTAACCCGCTCCGTGAGGCTCTGCTCTGAGTCCATGGCAGAGAAGACACCTTCGGAGGAGGGGCGGGGTGCTGACAGACCCAGGCTCCCGAGCATGTAGCACGTTGGCCCTGCTGCTGGACTCAGTGCCAATGGGAACCATTTCCCCACCACTGGGAAAAGTCAACACCTACACGAGGGTTTGTACTGAGTCCTTGTTTACAATTTTTTATTTATTTTTTTCCCCAATGGATGAACATTCTTAGAACTGCAGAGAGAAAGAGGTAATATATGGTTTCCTAAGTTCTCGGCCATAGCTGGGGGCTAACTGATGCAGGAAGTTGGGCACAGGAGAAAGTCAATGATGGAAGTTTAAGGACCCCCTTCCAGCCAGCTCTGATGTATGGAAAAGAGGAAAAGATGTGGAATCAGGAGATCTGAATGTAAAGCTTGACTCAACTTCTTTTTTTTTTTTTTGAGAGAGAGAGAGAGACAGAGCATGAACAGGGGAGGGTCAGAGAAAGGGAGACACAGAATCAGAAGCAGGCTCCAGGCTCTGAGTTGTCAGCGCAGAGCCCAACACAGGGCTCGAACCCATGGACCATGAGATCATGACCTGAGCCAAAGCCGGACGCTTAACCAACTTAGTCACCCAGGCGCCCCATCAACTTCTTAGTCACTGGGTGGTCTTGGACAAGTTACTTGACTCCGCTGTGCCTCAGTTTCCTTATCATAAAAAATGAAGACAATACTATTTCAAAGGGTTGTTGTCAGGACGCAAAGAGTAAATACTGTGGATGTATTATTCCATTTCTCTGGGCCTACTATCTTCCTCAGGAAGCTGCAGAAGGTAATTGTTAAGGGCTCAGACTCTGGAATTTGACAGAGCTGGGCTTAAATGCCCATTTTGAATCACGAATGGAGATATTTATGTATAGAATGGTCAAATATGTGGGATTTGCTTCAAAATAATGCAGGAAGTGGCGACCCAGCGGGGTCTCGCAGAAACAAGACTGGCCACAGGTTGATAAATACTGAGGCTGGGAGAGGGGTACGTCGGGGTTTATCATAGAATCGCCCCACCTTGTATGTACAGGCAGTCCTCACTTTGCCCGGCTCTGACATGCATGGATTGCGGTCGCCATGGTTTAGTTAGATAACAAGAGTCCCTCCACAACAGTTCAAATTTCAGTTACCGGTGTATGAACCGTGAGTAATTGCATACGGCACAAACTGCTGCCAGCTCTTCAGCGCTCACATCACTGCACAAAAACCCCGATGCACGTCACGATCGGTGAGCTGTCACATCACTTCTTTTAAAGGCTGTCGGCTGGTTGTTGGTCACTGCCCATCTGTTGTTGGGCTCACAGGCAGACGGAGAATCGTGTGCGGAGTTGCCTGCTTGTCCCCCAGGAATAAACCCACACGACATTGTACAAAAATGGATGACCAAAGGAGACAGTTGGCCAACAGACATGGAAATGCACCAGAAAAATGAAAAGTGATAACCCTGGAAGTGAAATTGGAGCTAATGACTGGGGGTATGTTGGTGTTCCCTGCCATTCAGGACCACAGAGACAGCTGGAGGAAGTCAGCAAAGGCAAGCTCAGGGACGTAAGTGGTTGTGACGAAAAGGATGATGGTGTCTGAGAGGAAGTGACAGCAGGAAAAATGTTCACCCTGAAAGCACTCTGGGAGGTGTTTCCCAACATGGAAAGTTCAAATGATAAAATGGTGGAGCCTGATCCAACCTTAGAAAGGAAGTTGACAGTTTGCCAAGGTATTAAAAAAAATGCTGTCTGTATTGTATGCTAGTGAGGAGAAAGCATGCACTGCTCAAACTACTCTTGATGTGGTTTTTTTTTACAAAGAAATAAAATACTTCTCTTTGCCATGTGTCTAATGTTTTAATTTGCAGTGTACTACATAAACATTAGATTGCTATTTTTTTTTCATCTCCCAATACATTTACAACTGACAGAGAATTTTAAATGTTTTGACAAAAATATTTGAAGGTCGGGGCACCTGGGTGGCTCAGTCAATTAAGCGTTCAACTTCTGCTCAGGTCATGATCTCAGGGTTTGTGGGTTCGAGCCCTGAGCCGGGCTCTGTGCTGACAGCTCAGAGCCTGGAGCCTGCTTCAGATTCCGTGTCTCCCTCTGTCTCTCTCTCTGCCCCTCCCCTGCTTGTGCTTTCTCCCAAAAATAAACATTTTTAAAAGATATTTGAAAGTCACAAAATGACTGTAATTTTTCTCAATCTTTACAAACATCACTTTGCATGGTCTCAGCTCCCAGGGCCATTGTTACAGTGCTGCGCCCCGTGGTGAGTAAGCAGTTTTTCCATTTGGACATTTTTCAATACTGAGTAGTTTTTCCTCATCCCTATTTAAACACTTGCTTATGAAAACTATTTAAACTTCCTGTGCCTCGGTTTCCTCTTCTGTCAAATGGGAACAGTAATAGTAATCACTCTGCTACGTGGCTGTGACGTTTTAACGAGTTAATGCCTGCCAGGTACTCAGCAGAGTGAATGATGTCAGTACAGCACTTAATGAATGTTGGTCGCTATTACATTTATACGTTGGGACCAGAGAGAGATAAAAGATACTGAGAGATCACCGAGTATCTCTGTGTTATAATAATCACCACTGCTACCATCAGGTGCCTTCCAGTGGTTTCCTGTTTACCTCCTTCCTTAAAATGCTTCCTGGAGTACTATACAGATTTCAGACATTTTCATTTGGATGCTTGAATGTTGCTATAGATCCAACTAATTTCCTGCCTCCTTCCTCTGGCCTGCATTTCCCCTCCTGGGCTCTGGATCCAACACTCTGAGCCTCCTCATCTTTCAAACATGCATCTGTCATGACTCAGGCTCTTGACCCTCGGGTACTCTAAGTGGCCTCTCCTCTAGTCTCCTGTAGCATTTTGCATCTCTCTCCTGTCACGATTTATTTATTTATTTAGAAAGAAGGCCTGCGCTCAAGTGCAAGTGGGGGAGGGGCAGAGAGAGAGAGAGAGAGAGGGAGAGAGAGATAATACTAAGCAGGCTGTGCTCAGTAGAGCCCAATGTGGGGCTCAAACTCAGGAACCGTGAAATCATGACCTGAGCTGAAATCAAGAGTGGGACACCTCACAGGCTCAGCCACCCAGGCGCCCCCTCTCCTATCACTTTTCATCATGAGCAGATTACAACCCTGTCTCCCCCTTTGACTGTAAAGTCCTTGCAGAGTGAGACTGTATTAAAATGATGCCGCATTCTTCGTGCTCTTCCCAGACACCACCCTGATTTTCACCCAGGTATTTCTTCTCTGGCCTATTAGCTTTGGGGAAGGATGACTCCACCCTCCGCCCCTCGCCTCCCTCACTCCTACCCCAGCCAAAGAGGTGGGATTTTATTGCCTTCAGCCAATCCCTGTTGCTTGCCAAGGCCATTGCTTTAGACTTGGGTTTCCAAACCAGTCAATGACATTTCTTTGGACAGGCGAATTGGTTTTGAAAGGAGCATGTGGTCCAGTTGGAGCGAAGTGTCTTTGCTTTTAAAAGTGAATCTCTAGGGGCACCTGCGTGGCTCAGTCGGTTAAGCATCTGACTCTTGATTTCAGCTCTGGTCATGATTTCACAGTTCAGTTTGTGAGCTCGAGCCCTGCATTTGGCTCTGTGCCGACAGTGGGGAATCTTCTTGGGATTCTCTCTCTCTCTTTCTCTCTCTCTTCCTCCTCCACTTGTTCTCTCTCTCTCTCTCTCTCTCCAAAGTAAATAAATAAACTTTAAAAAAAGTTAAAAAGAAAAAGTGAAAATTCATGAAAGCTTTCCTCTCTCTGGGAAATCCTGACTTGTAGAAGAGCTGTGTGACAATGTGGAAGTACACCGAGGGGAGATGACCCAGGAGCCACCGAATGAATCCAGCCCTGAAGCCTGCCTTACCTCTGCACTTCTGCAGACATGAGCCAAAAAAATTGCTTGTTACATTGGAGCCTCGTTCTCTGTAGCTTGTCAGGCAAGGAGTTGGAATTGGAACAGGAGCTTTATCTTCAACTTTGTATCCACCACAGTCTGTCATATGGCAGGCAAGAAATGCTTGTTGGGTTGGATCAACCCATGATTCTACAGTTCCCTGCTGGCTCCCTGCATCTTGTCTGCAGAGCGATTCTCCTCACACCGGTCTCTGGCAGCTCCCTTCCTCACCTGAGCTTCTGATTTGAATAACTTATTTTTCTAAAACTGAAACGGCTGCCTGAAGTGACGGCAATGTTCTCGTGTATCCAGTCCTGCTCTCTCTCGGAAGTTCCTTGATGAACACTGCCAAACCCGAACTCCTTGATTCTCCTTTTTTAGACTCTGGTCTGCCACTTTTTAGATTGCAGTTGTAGTTAATTCAAAATGCTTTCATGAAATGTTAACTTTATTAGTTCCCAGCGCTAACTTTGGAATCACCAGAATCTAATCAATCAGCCATCTGCAAATTGCATTTTAGGGTAAATTGTTGTTGTTGAGTATTCAATCACCAAATACGTGAGTTGCAAAATCCCACACTATGGAATGACATAATTTTTAAGAAGTTGTCAGTTTATCTTCTCCATCTCTGGATATGGATTATTAAAAACTTTGTTGTTATTAAGTATTATTTCTTGACCTAAATATATTGTCTTTTGTCTAATTTCCACCTGTCCCCATCAGTTACTGTTTTATTTTTCTTTAAGTTTATTTAAGTAATCTCCGCACCCAACATGGTGATTGAACCCACAACTCTAAGATCAAGAGGTACATGCTCTTCCAACTGAGCCAGCCAGGCACCCCTCATTTATTTTTTTAAATGGTACTCCCTTACCTTAAGGATAGTACATAGACCTAGAGATTGGTACTGATCCAAGCACAGATACCTATAGCCCTCCTAGAAATGGTTTTACATGAGAGTATCATCCAATCACATTGCCCTATACTATGCCTGGGCAGATAATTAGATCATCTCTCAGACATCTGAATATGAACCATAGATAGGGGAATACAGACTGAGGAATTAAAAAAAAACTAAGCTTAATTACATTAAAATTAAGTACTTCTCATCATCATCAGAAGACCACATAGTGAGTGAAAAGATGAGCCCCAAAGAGGGAAAATATATTTGCAACATTATGTAATGATTAATTGTTACATAAAAGAATTCCGAAAAATTAATATGAAAGAGACAGACAACCCAATATTTCTATTCAGAAGTTTTGAATAGGCACAAAAGGAAAAATCCAAATGGCCAATAAATAATATGAAAGGTTATTTAATCTCATTAGAAGTTGGAAAATGTGAATTCAACGTCAACAACACAACTTTATGCCTCCACCATTGAGGCAATATTAGAATATCCAGAAATAACATGTAAACAAGGGTATGGAACAAAGGGATGCAAATACACTGTAGGAAGGGACGATAATTGGCACAATTACTATGAGAGTTTGACATTATTGAGTAATTAATGACCCATTAATTGCACCGCTAAGAACATACCCTGGAGAAATCTGTCCACTTGTGCACCAAGAAATATGTAAAAAAAATGTTCATAACATGATAACAAAAAAACCAGAAACAACCTATCTATAAATAATAGAATGGCTAAATTATGGTGTATTCTTACAATGGAATACCATTAGCCAATGAAAATGACCCATAGCTGCATGTGATTAATCCCAGCTGGCAGGAAGGGGTAAAGAATATGGAAGAAGTATGTCCACTGTTCATCATGACTGATGGCTTTGCCTTCTTGGAGGTTGTTCTTGCCTCCTTTTTTCTCTCTGACAGCACTTGAAGTGATCTCTGGATTAAACCCTCTTTGGTGCCATGAAAAATTCACAGCTGGCTTCCTGCTGGTGCATATGTCAGAGGCCCAAGGCCAAGGGTTGCTTTATGCTTTAAAGACTTTAGAGACTTTTTTTTCTTTTCTGGATGAGGCTTGTTTCTTTAGCAATGTAAATGCCTTAAAACCCAAGAAAGCTTCAGTCAGTTCCATGAATTAGTCACCACTCCCAAAGTTCTTTTCTGAACATAGTTCTTAAAACTGCTTTCCTTCTGGGGCTGAGTGGCTCAGTTGGTTGAGTGTCCAACTTTGGCTCAGGTCATGATCTTGTGGTTTGTGAGTTCTGTGCTGACAGCCAGAGCCTGGAGCCTGCTTCAGATTCTTTGTCTCCCCCTCTCTCTGCCCCTCCCCTGCTCACGCGCTTTCTCTCTCCAAAATAAAAAAACATAAAAAAAAATTTTTTTTTAAAGCTGCTTTACTTCTTTGCTTTGTTGATCAATAAATAACTCTCTCTCTCTCATTTAATAGTAGCTATCTTGGGTCTATCTGAAATGATAGGCTTCAGGGTAAATTCCTAGACCCTTAGTCTCACCTTTGCCACAGGCCTGGACCTTGGTTTGGCTAAGAAGTATTAATTGACCTTTGAAAAATGCTCTAGACAACTGTAGTTTAAAAAAAATTTTTTTTAATGTTCATTTATTTTTTGAGAGAGAGAGAGAGAGACAGAGCACGAGTGGGCTAGGGGCAGAAAGTGGGGAGACAAAGAATCTGAAGAAGCCTGCAGGCTCGGAGCTGTCAGCACAAAGCCAGATGTGTGGCTCGAACTCACAAGCTGTGAGATCATGACCTGAGCCAGAGTCAGATTCTTAACCGACTGAGCCGCCCAGGATCCCCATAGACAACAATAGTTTTATCTCTTCTTGTTTTGGATAGAGAGGCAATTGACTTTGAAGATCCCTATTTCTGGGTCCGTGGCAGTTTGACCGGTGTTTGCCAGCACTCTGTTGTAGTGTATTAGAAAAAAGAAGGAAGGAGTGGCCAGTATATACTAACGATGTGGTTTTATGCAACTACTTCATGTAGACTTAGGGGCTTAGGCAATTGGTCTGTCCTTCCAATAATCTCAGGTGACAATCTTGCCAAGTGTTTTTGCCTCAGCATAACAAGGACGCTGTCTCCGTAGTAAACAATATCAATTACCTCCCAACTGCTAAGGCAATGCCACATATTTTTGGTTTTTATAACAGCAATACCATACTTTTGGTACCAATTTCTGCATTCATTAGGGTGAGGTTAGGTTGCTCTACCAAAGAAACCCATCAATTGTCCCGCATCTTAGGAAAGACAGAAGTTTTGTTCTTGGTCAGGTGACAGTGCAAGGGGAGTGTTCCAGGCAGCGGGGGGCTCTGATCCACCTGACGTTTAAGGGTCCAAGTTACTTCCATCTTGTGGCTCTTCCATCGCCTAGACCTTGCTGTTTCTGCATGGGCAAAGTTAAGTCACGACTTTATTTGGGTCCCAGTGTGCAGGAAGAGGGGAAAGAATAAGAAGGAGGCACACCCTTTCTGAAGGTGAGGCCTGTGGCATACAGTGCTTCTGCTCCCATTTTTTTTTTTGAAAGAAATTTAGTCACTTGGCCATTATATCAAGGACAGCTGGGAGACGTGATAAGGATAAAGGAGAGAGTAGATAACAGTGGCTGACTGAAGTTATATTATCTCCAAAATTTCTATCTGAAGCCTTCAAGTTACTTTTCAGCTCTGAGAATGAGACTGCAGATACTGGTCATACACTCAGAGCTGCATGGAAGATCGGAAAGGAAAAGGAAATTCTCCTCTCATTATTAGCTAAAAAGCTGAACAATGTCACAAGCATCTTGCTGAAACACTGGGCCACTGAGATTTTAAGTAATATCTAGCAAGCCAAACATAATAAAAGGACTCATTAATTCATTATTAGTAATTGAAGATATCTAAAATTTCATAGATTGGCTCTTAGAAAGATGTATTCTAAGAAAGAGAAAAAAGAAAGAAAGAAAGAAAGAAAGAAAGAAAGAAAGAAAGAAAGAAAGAAAGAAAGAAAGAAAGAGAAAGAAGTGGAAGGAAGGAAGGGAAGAAAGTGGAAGGAAAGAAGGAAGGAAGGGAAGAAGGAAGAAGGAGGGAGGGAGGAAGGGAAAGGAGAAGAGCCTACAATAATGCCTGGCATCAAGTAGGTCCTTAATGTCAGTTTCTCCCACTTCCATCATATTTATTCCTCTCCGGGGCTGTCTTGGCTCACCTAAAACAAGATGATGTGATGCAGAGGGGGTTGTGGCCTCCCAGAAAACCCAAAGACTCAGAGGTCAAGGCAGAAGCACCAAAGCTGCACTCAGGGTTGCCCACTAGGGAGCAGCACCCTGGACGCCATGAGGTGGTGGCAGCCAATATAACCCCCAAAGAGCTGCTTCTCACTCACAGAGACCTCCCCTGGCTGGCAAGCCTCTGCCCCTGTTCTCCCCCTCTCCCCACATCTGCTCCAGTTCCGTCTTCTTAAGCCACTGTCTCTGCCTTGCTGTGGAAGAGCTTCAGCAGCTGGGGCCAGAGGCACGTGAACGCGCCCCCCCACCAGCCCCCGGGGGGAGCTCACTTATTGCACTGTGTGCAGCTGCAGCCTGACCGGTGGGGACAGTGGTGACCCAGCGGCCCCTTGAGAGGTTCTTGTTTGTTCTGTCAGAAAGTTCAGGAACGTGATGTGATAGATTTTTCCGAGTTCAATCAGGCCAGTTAAATAGATATCTCTATTTCTGGATGTTTGAGTAAATTTCTGTCTGGTTGCATAATGGATTCATTCATATCACATCCAAAGCTCTGTATTGAACTATGTTCACTGTCGGGGGCGGGGGTGGCCACCAGGAGAAGAGAGAAAAGGACAGGACAGTAAAGAAATTGCCATCAGAGAAATTACCCGGGAAAGAAAAAGCATGGGATCATTATTTTGAGCTCTGTAAAACAAACATAAAACATACACTCTAACCCCCCATGAATCAACACTAATTGATTGTAAAAGCCTTGTTCTAGGGATGAGAGGGAGAGCGGGAGGAAGGCCTTTGCATTACAGCCCTTCAGGCAGACAAGGACAAAACAAAGAAGAAAAACTTGTCCTAAAGGAAGTGACATTAGTGAAGTGAAAACAGCACTGCCAGTAAGTCAGCGTGAGGAGACCATGAATGAAATGAGTCTGGGAAAGAAGTGCGTTTGTTTAATGACTCGTCTATTCATTCAGTCATGCACTCCACAAACATTTATTAAGCACCAACCATGTGCCATCCACTGTGACAGGGACAAGAGACACAAAAACAAATAGGATGCAGACCCCGCCCCCCAGAGGAGCCGGGCTGCTTGGTGGACGAAGCAGGAATGTGCCATCGGAGCTCTCACCAACATCGGTACAGGGTTCAAGCAATTCCAGTGAGGTGGGGAGTCTGTGGGCAGAGCCAAGAGGAGGCTTTCGAGAAGGTCTAGCAAGCGTGAAAGCGACAGTCTATAGGGAGCAGGTGCAGGTGAGGTGCTGTGGTAGCCTCGAGGGGCTTAGGACCTAAGTTCCCAAAGCATCTGTTTCTGTGGCGTGCCATTAAAACCTGGAGAGCGTCATGATAGGACAGGTGCACGTTCTGGGGGTGATGTGATGATGGAGAACTATTACGTGGCCTGAAGAGCCCCCTGCCTTCATCAGCGCCGCTGGTTATGAGACGGGAGACACCCGGTGGACACTGCAACCACCCTGGGGAAGCAAAGAGCAAGCTGTCCTGCCAGATGTCCTGTTAGGAGGCGTTGCCCTAAAACTGCCACTCTGGAGCAGAGAGGAAGGGGCTGGGAGATTCCCTATGGATGAACCGACATTGGAAGCCTGGCTCCTTAGTTAACAGATGGACAAAACACTGTCTTAATTAAAAACATACTGGGGGGCGCCTGGGTGGCTCAGTCAGTCAAGCGTCCGGCTTTGGCTCAGGTCATGATCTCATGGTTCGTGGGTTTGAGCCCCACATCAGGCTCTGTGCTGACAGCTCAGAGCCTGGAGCCTGCTTCAGATTCTGTGTCTCCCTCCCTCTCTGACTCTCCCCTGCTTGCACTGTCTCTCTGTCTCTCAAAAATAAATAAAAACAAACAAACAAAAAAAGTACTGGTTGCAAGTAATAGACACTCAAGCTAGCGTAGGTGAAAAGGGTCAATTTAACTTGAAGATAGAGGGCTGTCTCTTCATATGGGAGGGCAGAAGGGTGTCCAGTTTCCAGGAAAGAGCAGAGCCATGGAAGTGGTAACTGCTCACCAGGAACCACGTGGTACACTCTCTCTGTTTTCCTCTGGATACCTGATTTCTCTGTGTTTCTCTCTCTCCTGTTCACTGTCTCAGCATAACAGAATATGGCCACCCACCGTGTCCTTGTTTCTATTTTCCAGCTCTCAGTTCACAGGAAGCTTAGCTTTCTCTTTGGACACAGTTCCAGATGCTCAGGGGGAGAGCTTGGACGCAGCTGAGGGCAGAAAAGCAGAGTCCATGCTGAATACATGGCTGCTGAGGCAAGAGGCTGCTACAAGGTTTGTGTGAGTTAGGCAGGCACCCCAAAGGTCAGCCATTGCTCCTCATTTCTCTGGACCCTGATTCCTGAAAATAATAGTCATTGCTTTACCTGGTTATTGACTAGATTTGATGAGTTCATGTATGTGAAGCAACTACCATATAGTAGATCCTTAGTAAATAGAGAGGGTTACAATTATATTAGTCAATAAAGATAGAATGTGATTGGGGCGTCTGGTTGGTGCAGTTGGATAAGTATCTGACTTAAGCTCAGGTCATGATCTCATGGTTCGTAGGCTCAGGCCCCGTATCAGGCTCTGTGCTGACAGCTCAGAACCTGGAGCCTGCTTAGGATTCTGTGTCTCCCTCTTCTTCTGCCCCTCCCCTGCTCATACTCGCTCGCTCTCTGTCTTTCAAAACTAAATAAGCATTAAAAAATTTTTAAGATAGAATGTGATCTATTTTTAGGAAAGCCTAACCCAGGAGACTGGCATGCAGCCTTCTTTCCTTCACAAGAGCTGTTCACATTAACATGAAGCTATGGAGAAAGGCCTTTCTTCTTTTGCCTTCCCCCGCCCCTCTTATTTCTCATCTCTTAGTTATGTCTTGAAGCTCTCCCCACCCTAAGCTTTTTTTGCTATTACAAATCAATCATTTACATTTTGGGCCTTTGCCACTCCCACAGGTACTCATTTGTAATAACTATATTTAAGAGTGTTAAGTTTATACAGTAATTATATGTCTTTCCTCTTCTATTAAACTTTAAACCTGTGGTCTGAGAGACCACATCTTAATACTTCAGACATTGTCATGCATCTATTGCTCACTTGATGATATTTGTTGACTTATCATGTTTTCACAGCAAGGGCAATACCCATTTGTAGACTCATTGGAGGAATCTCAAGAACTCATTTATTTTGGGTCACTTCCTTTAGCCAAGATAAGGCTGAAGCTTCCTGAATAAATTGTCATGTGTTTTATTTCCACTCCCATGTAAGCCTATGGTCATACTGCCTGGGATTTGAAAGGGATTTGATAGGCCTCTTAGGTCAGGCACTCCCCCAAGGCAGATTTCTTCTCTTTAAAAACCCTGAGACATGGGCATCTGGTCTCTACTTGAATAAGGACCTGGTTACCTTCCTAGGAAGCTCACTCCAGCTTTATTATTTTACAACCTAGAAAGTTCTTTGAAGAATCTCACATCTGCCTTTGGGTCACTTCCATTAAATGTTCCTACTTCTGTAGGACCAGTACTAATGCCTCTTCCCCATGGCAGTTCTCCTTGCACTTGGAATGAGGGCCAAGTTCACTGTATCATGACCCCTCTAAGCCTCTTCAACCCGAGTATCCTTAAATCCTTCTCCATGAGAAACAGTTTAGATAGAGACCCTTTGTCTCTCTTTCACACCTTCATCTTTTGTGTTTCCCTTTGTGAATCTTAGAGTTCAGAATCCAGCACTACATGTAACACTTAGTGTGGTCTGATTGGTGAGGGGAGTAGGATTAGGACCTTTGTTCTACATCTAGCTGCTGTGATTTTATTAATGCTGTATAGATTTAAGCTAGTGTTTTCCCTTCATCTTCACCACCTTTTTCTTCTTCTTCTTCTTGTAGGATTATCACAATTTTTGCTCATATTCATTTTAAATCTTCATATATTTTTCCAAAGTATGGAAATGACTGGGTCACCTGGCTGCCTCAATCAGTGGAGCATGTAACCCTTGATCTCGGGGTTGCAAGTTCAAGCCCCATATTGGGTGCAGAGATTACTTAAATGTAACATACATTGTTCTGGAAAATTCAGGGAGAAAAAAGCAAAACATGAAAAGATAAATAAGAGAATAATAACCATACTGTAACCCTTCCTCTTAAAGATAACCATCATTTGCCTTTTGGTATATACTCTTCCAGACATCATTCTCTGTGCATATACATGCATGTGTGTACATGTGCATGAATAAGCGTGCACACACACACACACACACACACGCACATACACGTACACTTTGATAAACATGGACTTAAACCTCTGTCGTCAATTAAAGATGGCTATGAATTCTTTGCCACTCCTCTCATTGATATGTGAGGTCTATTTCCTCTCTTCTGTGTCTGGACTGGGCCTGAGTCTTTTTTTTTTTTTCTTAGTTTATTTATTTGTTTTGAGAGAGAGAGAGAAAGAGAGAGAAAGCAAGCAGGGGAGGGGCAAAAAAAGTGGGAGAGAGAGAGTCCCAAACAGGCTCTGTTTGACATAGGGCTCAAATCCATGAACAGTGATACCATGCATGACCTGAGCCAAAACCAAGAGTCAGATGCTTGACTGACTGAACCACTCAGGTGCCCCTGGTTTTAACCCATAGAACATAAATACACTAATGCTGGGTAACTGCCAAGCTGGGCCTTAGATCTCAGCTTCTGCCTTCATCTCTTGGCAGACTCTTCTTGGAGCTGAACCACCATGTGAGGAAGCCCAAGCAGTCACATGGGGGGCCCACATGGAAAACTGAAGGCTGTGAGTGAAAACACCACAGAGCTCCCAGATGGCAACCAGTATCAGCTGTCAACTATGTGAGTGAGGTCCTTTAGGACCTTCCAATTATCCCAGAGCTCCAGTCAGTACCAAGTGATGTAGAACAATCCACCAAATAAGTAGTAATAAATTGTCATTTTAAACCACTATGCTTTGGGGTAGGTTTTTTTTCCAAACAGCAATAGATAACTAAAACAATTACATATAATGATAGCAAATGTCATTTTCTATGTGCTAGGCACAGTTATAAATCCTTTATACATATTTACTCACATAATCCTCACAATAACTCTATGAGGCAAGTACTATAATTATATAGCACTGTTCCCATTTTAAAAATGATGAAACTGAGACACAGGGAAATAAGGACTTGTTCAGGGCCACACAGTGAGTAAACGGTAAGGCTGGGATTTGAACCCATGCAGTCCATTAGGTTCTGAAGTGTGTGCCCCAATCCACCATACCCACTGCCTCTCTGCTGCTTTCTTTCATTTTAGATACCATGAACAACTTTCAATGTCAATAAATATCAGTCTACAAGATCCATCTTAAGGGCCATAAATTGAAATCTCAATTTGATCATCTAAAGTATTAGCAATTTCTTGTAGTTGTGGGATTCTCTTTATTTGTATATATGCTACGGAAGGCTTCAAGTTGATTAAATTTGTCGACTAAATCAGAGTTCAAGAGTGAGCCTTCTTGAACCCAGATGAGATGTCCTTCCAGAATAACATCATTTGACAATATTTTGTACAGATTATTCAACAAGGTTTTATTTTCTCAGACACTGGTTCCCAAGCACAGGCTGGGAGATGTGCCACATAAAATCAGTGGGTACTTGTTAAAATATAGATTCTCAGGCTTTGCCCCAGACTCTCTAATAAGAGACTCTCTGAAAATGGAGCCCTGGAATCTGCCTTCTAGTAGCCCTTCACACGTGAGTCTGATGACAGCTAGATTTGGGAACCATTCCCTTTCTCCTTTTCATCCATATCAATAGCTGAATCAAATCCCATATCAAATTCCATGTACTCTAGGGCTGTGGGACTACCCTAATAATCATTTTGAGAGGTGTGCCAGCTCTGCTCTTAAACAGCTATATGATTTCATCTCTGGACTTTTTTCACCTGTAAAATGAGGAGGTTGGATTAATTATTTAGTGGGTGCCATGGTGTGCCCACACATTCTTTCTTCAAGACTGAGTCACTCATTCCTTCAGCTCTTAGGAGTGTTGGCTGCTGACAGTTCACAGGTGGTCCAAGGTCACACTTCATCCAGGAGCATAGCCTGTGTGCATGACTGGTTGATGAGGTAGTAGGAAGATCCAGCCTCCTAGCTCAGGGTGAGCCAGCTCTAAAGAGCCGGTTACGGGGTGGACCTGAGACTTTTTGCATCTGCATTCCAGTTCAATCCATCCCTCTGCCTGCTTCTATTCCGTTCACTCACCCAATCTCCATCTCAGTCTGTTTCCTAAGGAGCTGTACCACAGTAACTTTTGCTTCTGATTTGGATTGAATTGATAGCACAGACTTCTCACACTTTTTCAAACATCCTGGGCTCTCTGTTGAGCTTCAAGGGCATTCTCCTTTTTCTCTTCCTCCCATTCATTCTCCATTCCCTGAACAAACTTTTATTGTACTCCTACTGTTTGCCAGACCCTGAGCTCAGCCTAGGCATTCAGAGACTTGGTCATGTCTCCAATAGTGGAAAGAGGGCAAGCACTTAGGACCTGAATGGATCTTCTGTCTCTTTGTCATTTGTTAACACTGTGCTATTTTCCAGGCTGTGGGTCTAGCCCATCTTCTTGCTCTGAACATGACCCAGCGGGGGCTTTTTATTGCCCTGGTCAGCAAGACCCACCTTTGTAGAGGCCTTAACCTTCCTGACACCATTCTTATGGGTTTGTGTCTCTCTTTGTATTTCCTTCTTCGCTTTTGGGTTTTTCCTTCCAGCTTTTGGCAAGGTTCAACATAAATGTTTTGTTCATTTAAGATATCAGGGTCTATTTCATGGTTACTGGGATTGAGATAGTGAAGAATCTGAGGGGAAGGATCTTAAGGTCCAGAAGCGTTGGGATAAAAGTAAAGAAGCAGAGTTTAAACTGTCATCCAATAATCCATCTAAGCCCTCCCTACTTCAGGCAATAGAAATCAGTCACGTCTGCTGCTGCCACCCTTCTCTTTTATCATCTCCAGCCACTTATCCCCACTCCTTTTCATGGATTTACAGCCCCCCTGCTTTCTGTTCTGAACATTCCCCCTCCCTATGCTGTCAATCATTTTTATTTTTCAGTTGCATGAGACTGAGTCATAATGCATCTTTTTCAGGGTTCATCACATTTTAAGCGTGTTCTTATACCACACTGCAACATAAAAGGCTTTGTCCAGTGGACAGAGACAAAGCCTCAACAGACATTAATAGAGGGCTCTTATCATGTCCAAGCGCTGTTCACTGGACATATATAGCAATCTTGAATGAGAGTAGAAGGAACCCAAACCCACCATTTTCATTGTATAGATGAAGAGACCAATGAACAGTGAGGTCAAGCAGATTTCCAAATGTCCCACAGTGGTAATTACCAGAGCAGGAAAAGCCCATGGATGGTACATTTGGGGAAGGGCTTTGCCTGTGGGAGGTACTCATTTATGGATACTACCTTTGATTACATACAGAAGTGGACCTATTCTTTAGTCAGGCCTCTTCTATCTGCTGCTTCTCCATGGTGGGTCAAGACCAAGGCCCTAGATGCCCTTTTTGATTGGGTCAGGAGCAAAAGAACCCAGGTTCCAGCCCACTTGGTTCCAGCCTGTACACGCTGTCTGACCTTAAAAACATCATTTAACCACCGTATCCTTAGTTTCCCAGCCTGGTCTTGCTCTGGGTATCAGGCAAGCCAAAGCACACAAAATCCCTCTGAAGGATGGAGAGCACTTCACAGCATGAAGATCTCTTTTCCATTCTGCCTGTGCTCTGGAATCCTTCATGGAACTTGAAATGGGGGGTGGGGGGCATGGGGGCTGGTACCCAGGGTCTGAGAACTCTTTAAAAAGCTCCATAAGTTATTCTGATGCACAGCCAAGTGTTGAAACCACTGACAAAGTATGAAAGACAAATAGGACAGGAGAAATAAATGACATTATTAGGCGAAAAGAAGTCTTAGATTATCTGATTAAGTGGTAAACAGATAACCTAAAGAACAATGATATTGTCTGTCTTTTTCAGAGCACCCAGAACCCTAATCTCAGATCCCTTTCCTCCTCCTAGAAAAGATGTCTGTTATTTCAGTGACACTCCTTTTACCTCAAAGTACACACACACACACACACACACACACACACACACACACCATGAATCATCTCAACCCGACTCCGTGCTGAAGTCAGATTCCAAGTAATGTCTTACATTCTTTGACCCTTGAGTAACCACGCTGGCCCTGCTCTGTCCTTTCATGTCCAGGAAAACCATCTGATTAGGCCCTGGAGAGAGTAGCCCAACTCTCCACAGGGCGATCTATAAACCAGACTGCTAATGTGCTCCCTGGGGAATATTCTGTCAGAGCCCTGGTTCCTCTTTGAAAGTAATTGAATATCTCTGAGCAAAGTGTTCCATCCCGCTAGGGCTCCCAGATGATTGTTATCACCTGATTGTCACCCTCACCGAGCACCTCCTTCCCTGGAGCAGCTCTCTCTGGAATACCAGTTGAGTGTGGTCAGAAACTGGCTGCAGCGGCTATAACCAGGAGAAGAGTGAATCTGGGGGAACATTTCATACAGTCCCTGAGACACTAAGGTAGACAGTTTTTACTTTTGTCTGCCCAGCGCTTCTCTCCCTCTTCTGGGGATGAAGCTTCGTTCCTTGGGAGAAAGCCTTTCTTCTTCTGTGTGGTTCTGGGTGGCTAGTCAAAGTACCCTGGCTTGTTCATCAAAGGCTACAGGGGTGGACCTGTGGCTGAACTTAACCATAATAGCATTCTACTCACCTGCCCACAGCAATTGGTCTGGGGATTATCCAAGGACTGATAAAAAAATAATAAAAATAATCAGGGATAAAAAAAAGTAAAGCTGGTGGGGAAACTATCTTTTCTTTCTGGTCAAGTTGCGGTATAACTGTGACACCAGAGCTGCCACGTGAAAAGGCAGAAAGGACGGGCTGCCATCCAGAGGTGCGGCTGTGAGAGGCAGAAGGAAATGAGAGAGTATGTGTCTATGGGGTCAAGTTTTGACGTCTTGGCATCATCTGGCAACTATTCTTTTGATTTTTTGAGGTGCCCTAAGAGTTTTGCCCAAAGCCCCCCCCTTTTTTTTTTACTTAAGCCAGTTTGTTTTAGAATTTCTGTCACTTGCAACCCAGAGTCTTGATGGACAGAAACACTTTGACAGCATTCCTCTCTACCATCTACTTTTCTGAAACTTCAGAAATGTGTCTGTGAATCTCAGAACTGAGCGTGTACCTGTCTTTCCTATCAGAGTGTGGGATTGCTCTGCAGTCACCTTGACTTTGCTGGGAACTGTGTTTCCCAGAACCCCCTTCCCTGAATGACTCTGAGAAGGGTGGCCAGAAGTGAAGTGGCATGAGATGGCATGGCGAGGGCAGCAGCAAAGTCGCTGCCATCTTGTTCTGAAGGCCACTGTTGGCTGGAGCTGGTGAGGGGCACTGAGATGCAACCAGGCTCCTGTGTGTCCCCACTCTTCTCTGCCCCTCGGGGACTGCCAGCCCTGCTGACCAACACTGACCCCATGCCCACTTTTAGACACTTTGCTGCAAACTCACAGAGGCAACAGCTGTAAAGGGCCAAACAACATCCTTCCAAGCATTCTGCAGGAGCCCTGGGTGGTCCCATTCCACAGCTCGACCTGCCTTGCTTTCTGTAAGCTCCACTTGATTCAGCCGCACCGAGGCTGGTTAGTGACTTCTGTGATCTTTCAGATTTTCTCCCCCAGCTCCCTCCCCTCATTGTGAAAGAGCTTATTTATGATAATAAATTCCATACTCTGTATTAGTCATAGTAGTTCTGCTTCCAAAGTTCAATTCTGATTCATCCAAGTGGTATCGGGTAGACCCAGACCCAGAAGCTTCCTGATTCCTTTCTTTGCTTCAGACCCACACTCAGTCCATCCATCTTTGTAATTCTTCTCCTCTCTGATTCACTACATCGCCTTCATCTTCTCACGTCTCACCCATGTGTTCATGGGATGACCTGACCCTGTTCCTGCTCATTTTACCATTTTGCCATTTGCTGTCTCACACCAACTTTTCCCCAACCTCTATCTGACTCCCTTTCACACTATTTCGTGCTCTCCTTTCCAATCACAAGACTGCAGACTGTCTGGAGGTTTAACACACATTGGCATCCAGTTAAGGCAAAGGCCAGGACATCCTACCCAGAGCCTCCCACTCCTGATTTCCATTTAGGAAATGTCATTAGAGAAGAAAAAAGAGAATTTAATGGGTACTACGTGTACTTTGTGTTGTCTATAGTAGATTCCAGATAAGTATTTTAAAAATGAATTAATATAGTAAAAACTATTTGAGTTGAAAATTATCAAGCAATATTTTAAAAATCAACATGGCATACCATTGGCCTATTGAACATTGCATGCATGGGTTTGAAATTTCCACTGGGATGGGCTCAAGGTCTCTTCCAGCTTATGATAATAGCTCAAAGTCCAGAGCCACTAATTCCTGCCCAGCCATTGCTCAATGTGCAACCTCTGTTGAGTCATCAGCCTCTCTAGGCTTTGGCAAGTCTATCTGGATCCATGAAGTCAACAGAGAAAAATCTTAAAACCATGGTATGTTAAGCTTGGAAGCAACCTTAGGGGTTACCCATAATTTCAGAAGCTGCTTCTTGCTTATTTTCTTCCAATCCCTCTGGCTTTGTCAACTCCTCCAGCTGGAGCCATGTGGCCATGTGGCACTGTGCCACTACTGTAGGAAGAAGCCAGGGATAGTGGATTGTGCCTCCTTTGGGACTCTGTCCAAGAGCAAGAGCAAGTATGTCAAACAGCAGAATTTTCTTCATGTAGAATTAGACGTCCTAAATTTTAAAAAGCATACTGTTACCCAGCTGACATGAGACATGAACAGAAAGTGAGTACCAAGGGAACGGGGACCATGTGAGAGGAAGAGTAATTTATTCCAAGCAAGAATAAAGCAAGTAACTACCAGTATTGAGTATCTACACTGGGCCGTGTTAACACTTCATCTTCACAACTACTCCATGAGCGAGGCTGTGTTGCCTCCCATTTGCAAACGAGGGAATTGAGATCCAGCAATTTCAAGTAACGTGTCTCAGGTGGCACAGCTGCTAAGTGGCCGATTTGGGATGCCAGACACTTTGGAGCCTGCAAAATGACTGACCAACAGCTAATTCAATGGACTCAAATAATTACTTATGTACAGAATATAAACATCCAGGGGTGACTGGGAGGCTCAGTTGGTCAAGCATCCAACCATGGCTCAGGTCATGATCTCATGGTCCATGGGTTCAAACCCGGTGTCAGGCTCTGTGCTGACAGCTCAGAGCCT
Source organism: Suricata suricatta (assembly GCF_006229205.1). Taxonomy (NCBI): domain Eukaryota; kingdom Metazoa; phylum Chordata; class Mammalia; order Carnivora; family Herpestidae; genus Suricata; species Suricata suricatta. The sequence goes on along the minus strand of NC_043702.1, from coordinate 139,013,841 downwards.
GGAGCCTGCTCCAGATTCTGTGTCTCCCACTCTCTCTATGCTTTCCTCTCTCTCTCTCTCTCAAAAAGAAATAAACACTAAAAAAATAATAAAAAGAAAAGAAAACCAGTATTTCTTGCATATTCTCTCTAGGACAGGCCAGGAGTTAAAAGATAAGATGAGCTTCAATTTTTTATGGCTCATATCACTTCTGTGCTATATATCATGGATTCCTACCCTATGCTGTGGATTCCTCAAGCAAGGCCACCATGTATCAGCACGTAGTTGCTGTGCTGTGTTTGCTAAGTAAATGACTCAGAATCTGGATATGGGATCCTTAGAGTACCTAATATCATACCTAAGGGTAGCACACCTTATTTGAAAAAGACGTCCGGCTGTGCTATCACATAACAGTGAGTGATTACATAATGCTTTTTACCACCAGAGAGAGATAAACAAATGGGAATTTACAACACAGCATAAAATACAAAGGCGATCATTGGTCACCTCTGTGCCTCCTGCTTTTCACATTGTAGTGACTCTTACAAGAAGGTACACATTTCAGAACTGCTGTAGACACACTGGGTTATCTGCTCAGTTATCTTCTCTGGGCTCAGTTCAACGTGCCCCAACTCCCTTCAAACACATCGGCTCACCCCACCTCTCAGGGGGTTTGGTGGCCATGTTTATGCTGTGACCTGCTCGGCTTCTCTCTTCTAAGAATTTGGAATTTGAAATATAGAGACACAAAGAAAGGAGGCTGTCTGGAGAGGCAGACCCATTGGCAGCCCCCTTGGAGGGGAGGTTCACACACACACACACACACACACACACACATGCACATGTATGCACACTCACAGAATGAGACACGGAATCAGAAAACTTGGTAGTTCTCAGGATTCAATATATAGAATCTGGAAGCGAATTCATCTTTTCTCCCTGTTGCTTTCTACACCTCCATGGTACAATAAAAGCTTGTATTTGATTTCATATTTCGAACACTTCTAGCAGCCTATGGAGGGCAAGAATGTACTTAACCTTTCTACTTTGCCTAGGCCTAACCTATCCCTCACCCTCCTCAGGCACTCAGTGAACATCGATGTAGTGGAAGTCATTTGATTGTATTGACAAAAACAGTGAATTTGCACATTTCTGGGGTAAACAATATTAAGACTGTACTCATGTTTAATCACCTATCCGCTTTAACAACGACACCACAAGGGCGAACGGGAAGTTCCTGTGAGACATTTGAGTGCCCTTCTCTGCCCTCGGGCTTCCCCACTGCCTGTGCCCCCAGGGACCCCACAGTGGACACACAGTTGGGAAAGGGTGCAGAGAGCCATCGGGGCCTGCTGTCCATGGATACACCCTGAGCAGACTCTCTCCAGGCCCAGGCTGATCTTCTGACCTTTTGAACGAGCTCTTTGGGCACAGAGTCCAGAGGCTCTGGAAAGAGCTGAGAATGAGCTGGTGGCATGGAGCCTGGACAGAAGGTGGTGGGCATGGAGGATGACAGCTCGCCCCTGAGGAAACGCTTGGAAGAGACCTTCGGTGGCTGCTTAGAGATGAGTAGCCTCCTGTCTGAAGGGTTTGTTAGTTCACTGCACTGGCCGCCTACAGTCACTCATGAGGGACTGCGGGATGGCCTCGGTAGGTGGGGAAGGGTGCAGAGTCAGGGCCGGCAATCCTGGGGTCAAAGCATTCAGGGTGTGGAAACGCACCCCCCTGCACTCCACATCAGGTGTCCCCCGGCCCCTACCCTCGTCCCTGCCCTCTGGGAGGCCTTGCCCTGGTAAACAGCTATGGAATGTTGACACACATGTGAATGTGGTTGCAGCTGAAGATCTGGAACATTCAAATGCCTTCCCTGCTGGATAATCTCTGAAAGCAATTGGACAAAGGAGAGGGGAAGGGGCCCAGGGAGCTTAAGAAATGTTTTTGTAAACCTGTATCGGCCACACTAAATATGTACGCAATGTAGGTGGGCCTTGCACCTCGAGGGGTTTCCATTCACGTGTTAGGATTTCAGTGATAAGAAAAAATATTTTTAAGTTCTTTTCCCATGCCTGTTATATATTTTGGAAGGTTAGCTAGGGAGATTTTTTTTCCTACTGCGTCCTATTTAAAAACTAATTAAAACAAACCTTTTGATTTTTTATGTACCATTTAGAAAAAGCTACCTTATTAATATTTTGATAAGACTTCTCAGACTTTTACTGATGTGCCTATATGTGAAAAGATATAGTCTTAAGAATATGAGATCATACCGTACTGTTTCATTACCTGACTTTTTTTACGCAAGAATCTATAGTGAGCATATGTCCATGGCCATCAAAAATGTACATCATTATCATCAATTTCAATAGTTACACAGTATTCTATCTTATGGAGTTAGTGTGATTTGTTTGATCAATTCCTATTGACAAAACTTTATATTGTTTCCAATTTTTGTCTTACTAAAACCACATTTGATAAATGTTCTTTCATACTATCTTTGCTCTCTTTATCATGTTAGGGAAACTTCTTAGAAGAAGTATAATTTTTACATGGACAGGAGATTCATTCTTTCTAGAAGAGTTTTATGGATGTACATACCCTGTCTCACAACAGCAGTAGTGACAAAGTCTTTTAAAAACAATTTTAGGGGTGCCTGGGTGACTCAGTTAAACGTCCGACTTCAGCTCAAATCATGCTTTCATAGTTTGTGGGTTTGAGCTCCCCGTTGAGCTCTGTGCTGACAGCTCAAGAACCTGGAGCCTGCTTCAGATTCTGTGTCTCTCTCTCTTTCTGCCCCTCCTCAGCTTGTGCTCATTCTCTCTCTCTTTCTCTTTCAAAAATAAATAAATAGATAAATAACAAATAAAAAACAATTTTAATTTTGTTTCTATTAAATATTAAATACATGAGAATGATATTTCTAACATGTGAAGGACATAAAGACTAATAAAACATCTGTGAATCTATCATCTAGCTTCAAAGCTAAAAGATCATACCACTCAAAGCCCCACCCTGGTCCTCAGAAGAATCTATCTTCCTGAACTGAGTCTCTATCAGCCCCTTGCTTTTCTTTAGTTTCGCCACCTATGCTCACATCCTTTAACAATATATGACTTCGTTTTGCATGCTTTTTCTTCATGTAAATTAAATTATACTTTGTGCCTGTATTCTTTCAGGACTTGCTTTACAAAAATATTTATAAGGTAAGTGTATCATGCATACAAAAAAGTGCACGTATCATGAAGGTTTAGCTTGATTAATTTTCCCAGGAGAAACACATCCCTAGATCAAGACACAAAATTGTTAGTGCCACAGAAATGCACCTCAGCCCTGACCCACTTACTACATCCTTCTAAAGGGAACCAATATTCTGACTTGGAACACCATAATGTTTATATAAATGAAATCAAAGTGACTAACTTCATACACTCAACTTCTTGCATGTTGCTACACGTACCTACAATCATTTGTTGTTAGCACTGTATAGTGTTCTATTGTGAATATATCGTAATTTATATATATCTAACTATTTGATGGACATTTGGGATAATTTCAGTGTTTGCTATTACAAACAAAGATGTTTCAAACATTCTCCTATGTGTCTACTTATGCCCAGATGCAAAGTTTCCTTGAGGAGAAATAAGGAATGGCTTTGTAGGGTCATAGAATATAATTATAGTTAGCCTTACTAGGTAATATTAAATGTTGAGTTCACCATATCACTAAAAATAAAAATCTTGCCAATCTAATAGGTGAAAAACTATAAAATCTTATGGTTTAACGTCATATTTCTTTCATTACATTTATTTCATTATAACATTTAAAAAAGCTGTTTGTTAGCCATTTGTAATTTTTATTTTGTGGATTCTCTGTATCCTCAACCCAACTTTTCTGTTGGGTTGCTATTATTTTTCTTAATGATTTTCAAAGACTTTTATATATTAAGGGTAGTACTCATTAATCTATTATGAATGTTGCAAATATATTCCCTATAATTTGTTCTTTTTGTCTTGCAGTTTGGGTTATGGTGCTTTTTTTCTTTCGGGAGTTTGACATTTCTGTGCAATCAGAGCCACCATTCTTTGCAGATCCTGTCCTTCCTTCGGCCAGAGCTATGCTTCAACATACGTTTCCATGTCAGATGACCTGTTTGCGAAGGGAGATTTATTTTTCACAGATACAGTGCATCTGGGTGGCTTTCCAAAGTTGCTGACCAGCAGTGGCAATGGCTGGGTCAAGGTTGACCCAGATGGGATTTCTGCTCTGCAGATGTTAGAAGCAAAAGTGAAGCTTCCATTTACTGGAGACCCATCTTCATCATACAGAGAATGAAAAGTCAACTGAACTGTGCTAAGGCCAATTTTTTGCACCTTATGCAAGGGATGTGGAAGGAATGGTTGTTTCTCTCCAGAACCCAGCAAATAGACTAGGCTCATTACAGCCGGGAAATGTCACCCCAGTGAGAACACCTGAGGGACAAAACTGGGCCGCCTACGACAACCAAATCGACTCTCCAGCAATAGCCTGGCATGGGCTCCGCTCCCACAGGGGTTGTTGACTGCTCAGGCTCTCACAATCCTCAAGCCCTGTTCCAAGGAGCTTTTGTGGTTTAAATCAATGTGCTTCTGGGAATAAGTGCTCTTATTATTCCTACTTTCCATTATTTGCCGTACTCTTCTACCACTGTCACATAATATCCTTTGTGCAGCTGAACAATTACAGTCCTTTCAGGAATCTCTAAGAGCTTTCTAATTAAGACCCACAACTACATAACAGATGGAGAAACTGCAGCCCAGGGACAGGGATGACAGAGCTTCACCTTGGTCACAAAGGGGCCAACCCCAGGTCTGGCTCCTACTGGAGACTGCAGGGCCTGGGCCACTCTACTGGTGGAGGAAATGCACCACTGCAGCAGTGACTGCAGTAATTATCAGGCTGCCCAAGTGCATGGCCACGATCATTGGGCCTTTTTAGTACTGCTTAGGCTCCCCTGGGCAGTTGAACTATTGAGTTGAGGACTGAGAACTAGAAGTGCTCATTGGGCGGGTAAGAGCTCTTGAGTTTATAATCTGTTCTCAGTGGCGAGGCTCCCAGGACCACAAACTATACGATGGCTGGGTCATTTGAATTCTCAATAAACGTGACTGATGGCCTACTATATGTCAGGCACCAGGATTGCAAAGATGAACTTCCAATCCCCATCTCGGATGTTCACAGCCTTGACAGAAGAGGAGACAGATATGTAAGTGGGGAGTTACAAGAAACTGAGTGCTTTAATAGAAGGTAGTCCAGAAGGTAGGGTGGTGCCTAGCTCTGTGGGGCTTTCAGGGAAAGCTTTTTGGAGAGAACTTTCCACCTAAGTAAATCTTTAGAGGTGATCTGAGCTTGCTAGACAGAGCTATAGAGAATAGAATAGAATATGCTGAAAGCCAAGTGTGCGCAAAGGCCTATTGTGTAAAATGCACTGAGGTCAGGGGACAGTGAGAATGCCAACATGTCTAAAGTGGGGCAAGGTTATCCTATTGTTCTTCCTCTCTTCTGTTAACCTGTGTGTGTGTGTGTGTGTGTGTGTGTGTGTGTGTGAGTGAGAGAGAGAGAGAGAGAGAGAGAGAGAGATTAGCTAAGCATGGAGCCTGAGCCTGATGTGGGGCCTGAAGCCATGAATTGTGAGATGATGACCTGAGCTGAAGTCAGATGCTTAACTGACTGAGTCACCAAGGCACCCCTCTCTCTTCTATTTTTAAGGCCCAAACTATTTCTTTTTATTCTTGGTATCTTCCCTATGGATGTTAAAAAGACTAAACATGGTTTTTGTTTTTTGTTGGCTTTTTGTTTTTGTCTTTGCATTATTGCTTTGACCCCTCACTCTTCAGGGCATTGTGGATGCCTCTGACTAGGGAAAGATCATGTATCAGGGAGTACCCAAATGAAAAGTGCAAAGATAAGTGTTTTCCTGCATTATAAGGACACAAAGGCAGCTTAGGGAACCTTGGACAGGAAGTCAGCTGGGCTGTCTTCTTTTATATAGCAAAAAACATGGCCTTGGATGGCTCTTGAGGTTACCTGTTTCCAGGTCCAGCCACCCAGAGGGAGGTCCTGTGGTTCAAAATTTGTGGAGAAGCTGGCAAAAGCACATGGAGATGCAAGGGGGAAATGTGAGCTGGCCAGCAATCTAATAGAAGACCCGTATGGGAGGGAAAGCATCAGATTTGAACTGGAGGAGTCTGATTTGCAGCTGGCTCTGGCGTCAGGCTGGATTGGGGTGGTGAGAAATCAAAGGCCACCTTGGCTTCCTCTCCTTCCCTTTTCTACCTTGCTGCCTTCCACTGCCATTCCATTTCACCTCCCACAGGCTCTTCTGAACGGCACTTTATACACCTCCGGAGTCAATGAGAATAACGATGCAGTGCGCTTCTCAGCCTCCCCTCTGTGCAATGTCGGCACCTCAGCTAGCCCTCGGCACCCCGGACAGACACTACCACCCTGACGTATGTGACAACCACCTGCCAAAGCTCCCTGACAGCACGGACTCTACCTGCTGCAGTGTCCTGCATATTCCAAGCACTCAACCAGTCCATGGAGCAGAAAGGCAGGGAGAGAGCAAGGGACAGAGGGAGGGAGGATGGACAGATGGACAAGGAAGAACCTGGCCAGAAACCGTGAAACCCAAAGCTTGCAAAGTAACAACGCATTCTAAATTCTGACCAATTCAGGCTGTTGCTGGAGGAGCGTGAAGAGGACTCCAAAGAAAGAGCTGAATAAATTATCTTTTGGAGGGGTGGGGGAGGTGCCTGGCTCAGTCAGTTAAAAGTCCAACTCTTGATTTTGGCTCAGGTCATGATCTCAGTTTGTGAGTTCCAGCCCTGTGTTGGGCTCTGAGCTGACAGCATGGAGCCTGCTTAGGATTTTCTCACTCTTACTCTCAAAAATAACTAAACATGAAAAAAAATTTTTTCTTGTGAGCTCTAGGCACTGGTTCACTCCCTCCTGCCTCAGGCCTTAGATCAGAGATCAGAACCTGAGCTGGACTCTGGGCTTCTGCTGGGCCTCTCAATACCAGTAGGCTGTGCGCCCATCATTTCACTGCTCAGAGCTCAGAAACAGCAGAAAGCTGGCTCTACACCTCTGTTCTCCAAAGCGAACATTGGGTCAGTGGGCAGATCAGACAGGGCTGCTTCTTGTAGGGATGTAAGTGAGGGCTGGAGGCCAGAGAATAGCCATAGGCCAGTGGGGGACAGGGGGAGGGACAGTGAAAGGAGCCACTTGTTCTCATCAGCAGGACATGGTAACATTAGTCACCATGTGTCCACCATTATGCTGACCCCAAGAGCCAGGCAGCCTGATGGCTTCACACAAGATTGATTATGATACGGGCCATGCAGGAGTCCTGCACCTGGCTGGAGAATCTGCCCGTGGAGGGATGAACAGACTTTTCAGGGATGGCGAGAGAAGCGTTCAAGAGGGAAGATACGAACAAAACCATGGTGGTGAAAAAGTGCAGACTGAGCTCTGGGGATGTCCAGGAAGCCAGTCTCCCCACAGACTGGGATGTCCATGCAAGTGTGGTGAGAGGTGAGGCTGCCCGCCCCCTAGGCTGGCATCTCATTGTGGGGGGGAGGGGGTCTTCAACGATCCACTGACGAACTCGGGCTGTTTCAGGAACTCAGTGGGAATAAGAATTTTGTACCAGACAAGTGAATTAGGAAGCAATGGGAAGAATGGATTACTGAGGAGACAGAAACTGGCAGCAAGGAAAACAGGAAGTGAAGGCGATATCCAGGAAGACATAATGAGGCTGTGAGCAAGAATGATGGGGTGCGAACGGAAGGAGAGAACAAGAGAACACAGTGAAGGGCAGTCTCCCTCCTTCAAAAGTAGGACAGCTCCTCTCTGCCTAGACACATATCTCATACAGACACACAGACACACGCTAAGGAGGTGACAGAACACCTAACCTCTTCACCACCCCTCTCTGAGGCCTCAGCCATCGAGCCCGATCCCCAGACCCCCTCCCACCTCGGTTCCCTCATCCTTCTGGGCAATGGCCAGAGGCATTTACCCTAAAGACAGAAAGAGACAAGCAGGGGTTATTAATATGTGCAGCCACAGTGCCTGAGCACTGTCGGAGGGGAGGAGGCCCCCCCCGCCCATCTCCCAGGCAGAGCCCTGAGCTGGGGACGCCACAACCGGCACCAGCTCCTGCGGATGGAATGAGCCCAGCAGGTCCGACAGACAGTCCATCCTTCTGCCTCCCGAGAGGCTATTGGCAAACACAGCCTTCTGGTTGGACAGAACAGCTCACACAGTCCAAATGCCTCCTTCCTTTAGTATTTAATTATTTTCACAGTTCCCTACGTTCTTCCTTCAAGCCAACCTCAATGTCTCAATTTGAAGTCTCTGTGCCTCATGTTCCGTGTTGGGGGAAAATGGCAAACTCGCATCAGCAGGAAAATAGTTCTGTTCTGTCAGGTAGAAAGTGCCCATTGAGGGGCGCCTGGGTGGCTCAGTCGGCTAAGCCTCCGACTTCGGCTCAGGTCAGATCTCACGTTCGTGGGTTCGAGCCCCGTGTCAGGCTCTGTGCTAAGAGCTAGCTCAGAACCTGGAGCCTGTTTCCGGTTCTGTGTCT
>NC_043702.1:138670765-138685501 GCF_006229205.1 Suricata suricatta | reverse complement strand
ACCCCCCGTAACCATCAGTTTGTCCTCTGTAGTTAAGATCTGTTTTTTAGTTTGTCTCTTTTTTTTGTTCTACTGTTTTGTTTCTTAGATTTCACATATAAATGAAATTTATGGTATTTGTCTTTCTCTACCTGATTTACTTCACTTAGCATTATACTTTCTAGATCCATTCATGTTGTTGCAAATAGCAAGATTTCATTCTTTTTTATGTATTTTATGTATTCTATCATGTATATATGCCACATCTTCTTTATCCACATTCCATATCCGTTTAGCAGTGGACACTTGGGCTGCTTCCATAATTTGGCTATTCTAAATAATGCTGCAGTAAACATCGGGGTTCCTATAACTTTTCAAATTAGTGTTTTCATGTTCTTTGGATAAAAATACCCAGTAGTATGATCACCAGATTGTAGGGTAGTTCTACTTTTAATTTTTTGAGGAACTTCCATACTGTTTTCCATAGTGACTGCACCAGTTTGCATTCTCCCTTACGATAGTCTTAACATTTTTTTCCTCCAGCTTACTTAAGTTTTAAGAATACAGTATATAATATTTATAACATACAAAATATATGTTAATCAGTTCTTCTATCAGTAAGGCGTGCTCTCAGGAGTAGGCTGTTAGTAGCTAAGTTTTGGGGGAGTCCAGAATTACATGTGGATTTTTGAGTGAGTCAGGGAGGGGTGGGTCAGTGCCCTTACTTAACCCCTGCATTATTATTCACGGTTCAGCTGTACTTACCTTTACCTGTGTTCTTTGTTTCTTCTTGTGGATATCCTTTCATTTCTTCCTGAAGGGTTCCCTTTAGTATTTCTTGCAGAGCAGGTCTGTTAGTGAGTTTTCTCAGTGTTTACTTATCTGGGAATGTTTTAATTTCCCCTTCATTTTTCAAGGAGAGTTTTGCTGGATATAGAATTCTTGGCTTAACTACCCTTTTCCTTCAACACTTAGAAGATGTCATCCCACGGGTCTTCTGGTGTCTCTTGTTTTCTGTTGAGAAGTCAGTTGTTATTTAGGATTTCATATGTGTGATGTTATTTTTCTCTTGATGCTTTGAATATTTTCTATTTTTAATTTCTGTCACTTTTGATTGTGATTTGTGTAGGTTTCAATCTCATTGGCTCTGTTCTACTTGGAGTTCATTGAGCTCCAGTAAGAGTTCTTGTGTAAATTCATATTTTCATCAAAGTTGAGTTGGTTTTAGCTATTATCTCTTCAGATATTTTTTCCTCCTCAGTCTCCTCCCTGTGACTCCTATTATGTATGTGTGTGTTGGGATGACTGAAGGTATCCCTTAGATCTCTGGAGCCCCGTTCCTTTTTTAGTCATTCTTTTTTCTTTCTGCCCCTCCAAGTGAATAAATTCTGTTGATCTACCTTCACACCCACTTATTCTTATGCCAGCTCAAATGGTTTTGGGTTGTTCTGTGGGTCACCAGGTTCACTTTGCCATTTCTCTGGAGCACACCTCTTTAGTTGAGTCTGAGAACGGGAGAGTCGTTGTGACCTAAATGCCATTGTGTGACAGTTCACTCCTCAGAGTCCTTGGAAACTTGTAGTAAAAACTTACTATATATAGGCAGGATCAATTCTTCCATTAAACCTTCCCTATTTATCTAGCTCTAACTGCTTCATGTAAACGTCTCCTCAAATATGTGGCTTTAATATAATGTCATCTAGAGTTCACTCAGTAGAATCACTGTTGGCACTACCTCAGTTGATACTGTAGTACTAGAACTCTTAGATAGGATTCAGGGTAGATTATCTTATACCACTTAGAAATGTTACAAGATTCCATTATAGCCATAAACTATACTCACATGTGTTTAGTGTTTATTTTGCACATGTTTATATATATCTAGTCTTTATGATCATTTATTTTTGTTCCCTAGATGTTTCATTAAAATACTCTGAGAACATTCAGAGAACGCCTTATTTTTTTTAAATAAGCAAGGCTCTGAGGGAGAAAGTAAAAGTTCAAAGGACTCTTGAGGCCTAATGCCTCAGATAATTTTTATATTTAAAAAATAATATTAGTTACCTGAAATCTGCAGGCAAGCACAATGATGGGTTTTTTTTTAGAGAATATAATGTGTCTACATATGATCAGTGGTACTCATTTATGAGACTGTTGGTCATGATTAGCTAATTAGAGCAATACCAATGACTACTGAGCACTTACCATGTTTCAGAGATAGTGGCAATTGCTTTATATACACATCATATCTAATCCTTTTGGTAACACCATAATATTGTTCACATTTTATAGATAAGCTTAAATGAAGCTAGAAGAGATTAAGAATCCTTCCCAAGTTTATAAAAATAGTAAGTGGCAGAATTAAGTTTATAACTCAAGTATTACTCCAAAGTACTTGCTCTTAATTTTTAAAAGCTTTACTGCTTCTCCTAAATATAATCTATGGCCCTAAAATAAATACATACCAATTTTTAATGAGGTTTAATTGGCTTCATTATAACACCAGTAAGTTAGATCTTCCAAATAATTCAACTAGCCATTCTTTGTCTTTTTTAGCCCTCATAAGTGAGTTTTTAAAGGTATACTTACAGGTATAGATATGCCTTGGTTAAAACGTAACAGAAGTTCATATATGGAAATTCTAACAAGAATTATTATCATTACAAAAGCATGGTGAGTAGAAATGATTCTGGTGACAGACCTCTACTTAAATCCTAGTTTTGATACTTTTCTACCTATATGACCTTGGACAGGCTGCTTAACTCTTTTGCATCCTTCTTTATGAAACTGGGATAAAACAGGATTCTGTAAGGATTGAATGGGATAATGTATGCACCGAACCTAACAGTTTCTTAAACTATGTTTTTCTTTTCTCTCCCCTTGTTTTCTTGAAAAATCATTACTTTTGTTATGTGGGAAGAAGTATATTTTTGCTCTTATTATTGCCTTTATCCTGATAACCTTTATATGATAACCTTGGTTCTTTCTCTGGTAGTTTATTGGTTCCCTAGAATTAACAATACAAATTAAGTTGTCCCTTCCCCCACTTCGATTCTTCTCTAGTATATAACATGACGTAATATGCTTTTACTCTCACAGTAAATAGCTGCATAACTATTCAAAGCATCTCCTTTCCTTACATTCTTCTCCATCCTCCCCCCTAACTTTATATTTTCAATATTATATAATATCTGTGTGGTTAGAACATGTGACTAATTGTATACCATTGTTGCATTTATACCCATTGCTTGTTCTTAGCTTTACAGGTAAAATATTTAATCTTATCACCAATCCTATATCAAAGTTCCTCTGATCATTTCTTGGTAATTTGGAGGGTTTTTTTTTTTAAGTAATGTCTACATCCACTGTGGGGCTCATACTGATGACTTAGAGATCAAGAGTCACATGCTCTGACTGAGCCAACCAGGGGCCCTGGGAGCTCTTTCTATAGTAGAGGAACTCATGGGAGTATTATTCCTTGAGTTTTTGTATGTACAGTAACAGTTTGTAGATTTTATTTTTTTATTTTTTTTAATTTTTTTAAATGTTTTTTATTTAGTTTTGAGAGAGAGAGACTGCATGAGCAGGGGCAGGTCAGAGAGAGAGGGAGACACAGAATCCGAAGCAGGCTCCAGGCTCTGAGCTAGCTGTCAGCACAGCCCGACGCGGGGCTTGAACCCACGAACCATGAGATCATGACCTGAGCTGAAGCCAGAAGCCGAACGCTTAACTGAGCCACCCAGGCTCCCCTAGATTTTATTTTTATTTAAAAAAAATTTTTTTAATGTTTTATATTTTTGAGAGACAGAGACAACGCGAGCAGGGGAGGGTCAGAGAGAAGAGAGATACAGATTCTGAAGCAGGCTCCAGGCTCTGACCTAGATGTTAGCACAGAGCCCGACACGGGGCTTGAACCCATGAACCGTGAGATCATGACCTGAGTCGAAGCCGGACGCTTAACTGACTGAGCCACCCAGGCTCAGATTTTATTTTTAAAGACCAGTTTGACTTGATATAAAGTCTTTGATCCATCTTCTTTCCCTTATGTACCTTAAATATGTTATTGCATTGTCTTCTGATTTCAGTCTGATTTTCTTTGCTTTTATAAAGAAAAGCCTGGTAAAGGATGTTTTCCCTTTAATAGCCAAGTGCTTTACTGGTTATACATAAGTGTTTATTTTTCTAGATGAATTTTCTCATTTGAATAGTACTCTTTCACTATAAAAGCCCGCTTTTATTTCTGAAAAATTTTCTTCAGTAATGGTTTTTAGTATTTCTTTTGTTGTAGTGCTTTATTTTCTTCTTTGGGTATGCCAGCTTTTCATATGTTGGTTCTTCTTACCTCTCTGTGTCTCTTATTTTCTCCTAAAATATTAGTTCTTTAAAATCTCATTTTTAAAAATTCTTTTGGATTGTTTTTATCTTTCTTATTTCCATTCTCTTTTTCCTTTTCCCTTTACTCTAGTTGTTAGGTGGATGGACAGTGAGTATGTAGTTTTGCCAGCTTCAGTATTAGGGACAGACAAGAGGAAGGGAATGGATATGATATTAGCCAACCAACAGTGCCCGCTACAGGCTAGAACATTGCAGTGAAGAGTGTCTTAAAGGAATGATATATATTTAATGACAATAGAATGGATAATCAGCTATTTTCTATATAGTTCTTGGAAGGTAGAGAGGAACTCTGCTTTATATGTGGGTGCTAGCTATTCTGATTACATTGCATATTTTTATTTTACCAGGACTTATAATTTTTAGTGGTCATTCCATTTTATTTTTATTTAATTTAATTAATTAATTTATTTGTTAATGTTTATTTTTGAGAGAGAGTACGTGAGCAGGGGAGGGGCAGAAAGAGAGGGAGACAGGGAATCTGAAGCAGGCTCCAGGCTCTGTGCTGTAGGCACAGCCTGAGGCAGGGCTCAAACTCACAAGCTACTCACAAGCCAAAGTCAGACGCTCACCTGCCTGAGCCACCCAGGTGTCCCCATTTTATTTTTATTTTAAAAGAAAAGAAAAAAAATTATATTCTACATGATTTTGGACACTTTAAGCAATAGTCTGCTTCATTTACTTATTCTGTCTGGCACACATATATCTAAATGGAAGAGGAATCCTAGGATTAGTGAAAGCTGATAAAAATTTTAAGATTTCAGTACATTTAAGTTTATAGAACTAGAAAATCTGAACTGGAGAACTATTTTATTAAGAGAGTACAGAACATGAGTTGGAAGGGGCAGAGAGAGAGAGGTAGACACAGAGTCTGAAGCAGGCTCCAGGCTCTGAGCTGTCAGCACAGAGCCTGAAGTGGGGCTTGAACCCACGAACCCCGCTACCATAACATGAGCCAAAGTTGAACATCCAGTCGACTGAACCAATCGGGCGCCCCTTCAGTCATCTTTTTTTAGCGTGGAATATTAAAGCTGCTCTGATAAATGATATTGTAAAGTTGTAGCACTGAGGAAATTTGCTCATTGAAAGTTTTTTGTTTTTAATATACTTTGAATCAACTCACCAGGAGCTTTTTGTTTTATAGTAGAAGCTTACATTTTATTTATTATTTTTATTTAGTTTTTGAGGAGAGAGGCAACGCAAGCAGAGAGAGAGGGAGAAGATTTCATACAGGCTCCATGCCCAGCGTGGAGTCCGACGTGGGGCTTGATTTCACACTGTAAGGTCATGACCTGCGTCAGAAATCAAAAGTCGGACACTTAACTCACTGAGCCACCCAGGCACCCCAGAAGTTTGATAAGATGAAAAATAAACATTAAAGTTAGTTAATGAGGGGGAATAATCACAAGTAATTTCAACACCTTTCAAATTTTTATTTCCCCAATTCTGTTCATTAATTTCCTAAAATATGCTAATTTATAATTTTTGTCTTTTTACTTTTTCTCCATACTGTAATTGTAAAACTAATGAGCGTTGGAATAATGGAATAAATTAAAGAAACAGAGAATAAAGGAACAAAAGAACTGTTTTACTACTAGGGGATTGGTCATATCCTTTTAATTTACAGAATGTAGTATTATATGGTAATTATCCATTAACAGTAATGGAATGCTTGGGTGGCTCAGTCAGTTAAGCGTCTCATTTTGGCTCAGGTCATGAACTCTTGGTTCATGAGTTTAAGCCCCACATCAGGCTCTGTTCTGACAGCTTGGAACCTGGAGCCTGCTTTGGATTCTGTGTCTCCCTCTCTCTCTTCCTCCCCTACTTATACTCTGTCTCTCTCCTCTTCTCAAAAATAAATAAAGATTAAAATATTTTTTAAAAGTTACAAATTATTTTTTATTTTCTTTCCTAAGTATTTTGTATTTATTGAGGACCAACAAGATGATAATTTTCTGTGTGTTGACTTTTAGTTAATTAGGGAGGCTTGGCTGCTGTATTAGCCTGGAATACAGGCAGATTGTATGGTATTTTAATTTTCTTGTATCAGTTATTTTCTTTAGTGGCACACATACTTAAGATGTAATTATGTGGATACTGACTAGAACATAGACCTTTTTAGGAATAACCTGTATTTTAGGGACTAGAAGCTCTTCTTTGTGATCTCTATAATTAGAAATTTAATTTGGAAACATACACATTTTCAGTGTACATCTTCCTGTGAATCCAAATAGCTCTCATTCAGATTCAATGTTCAGGCACTTGATATGAAATCTCATTTAGTTCAGGATATGTTGAGTCTTACATCAATTCTTTCATATATTAAATCTGTTTTAAACCCCATTTAAATTAGTTTCCTCTTATAAGAGTTTGGAAAACATTGGGCCATCATATTCTTTGAAGAGAGTCTTTTGTGTATTTACAGTTCAATAAAGTTGCTTTTCAGTCTTTTACCTCTCTGGGCCAAACATTTCCAGTCCTCTTAGCTTTTTGTATAGATCTTATTTTCAGATACTTTAATCATCTCTGCTGTTTTTGCTGGACCTTTTTCTAAAACCTTTTATTGATGAAGATCAGTATTTTCTATATTTTAACTAAACCTTAATAAAGACATGGTCATTATGGAGTAGAATGGGGAGATTACCCTTTTTTAGTTATCTTTTTACATTTTTTACTTATTTTTTAGGGTACTTTTTGGTTCATAGAACTAGGAACATACTGTGAAACTTGCCATTTTACTAGAAAAATTAATCCATTGCTGAAAGTATCTGTTGTTCTTTGCAGCACTGTTTCTTAGATTCTCAGAGCAAATTATTTCTTCATACACAAGAATATAGAAAAATTTAAGTAATTAAACAGTCTCTCAACAACTGTGATTTTTATTCATTCAGGAAATACTATGTTCAAGGAATTGCTCTATGTATTTGGGGTGTAATGTATTGAACGAATAAGCAAAATCCTTTACATTTAGTCAAAAAGACTAAATAATAATGTCAAGGTGTAATAACTACACAGAAACAGAAAAAAAGTAATGCAGGATAAAGGGTATAGAGAGAGTGACAGTGGGGACAGGGTACAATTTTATAGAAGCATAGTCTTAACGGTGCCATCCTGAAGATTTCAGCTCTGTAGAACACTAGCATTTCTTTTACTTCTGTTCCACATTACTCAGCATGTGTTTAGATAACCATTTGTTGTCTCTTCGGTGGTGCTAAATTGGCTGAATAAAAGAAGTTTGCTGCTAATCTTAACTGGTCCCTTAATGTTCACTGTGTCAGGTAAATGATGGAGATGAAAACTCTGAAAGAAATGATAATGTATCTGTAAAAGGCACAGGTTTCAACTGAATGCGTGATTTAGAGGGTTCAGCTGGATGTCATGCAAATCTCCCAAAAGACATATAACTACTCCTCATAGTATTAAGCCTTAAGCCCTATATTATATCTGATGTAGATCTTAAGAGGTAGAGTAAATAGGCTAATGCATGCCATACTTGACTCCTGTTTAAACTGGTCCCACCTCATCACAAATCTTAACTTCCACTGAACTAGGGATCTGCAAAAAGATTCTGAATCTCTGATTCTATACCCACCAACCTATACTCTACATCTGGTGCTCAAGACATATCCTACCTTTCTATAAAAGCTCTTCTTTTTCTTTTTGGCTTATCCAAAGTCAGATCAAATGTAGGGCTCAAGTTGCATGTTCTCCTTAAAATTTTTCCTGCGGACTTGATTCCACAGTGCTATCGCCCTTTTTTAAATGTCTTCTCCACTCCACAGTTTGTGCCATATAATGTTTGCATATATGCCATTTTGTATGTTTAGTTTTGTCTCACCTCCCTAACAAGTGAATGAGGTTTCTGGGGCTATACAGTGCCTAATATCTGTTCCCACTATATAGAGCTAAAAGGAAAACTTGTTTCCTCTACCCAAAACACTTTAACACCAAATTTTTGGATTTTCTTTCTTTTTTAAATTTTTTTTTAACATTTATTTATCATTGAGAAACAGAAAGAGAGCGTGAACAGGGGAGGGACAGAGAAGGAGAGACATAGAATCTGAAGCAGGCTCCAGGCTCTGAGCTGTCAGCACAGGGCCCAACGTGGGACTGAAACCTACAAACTGCGAGATCGTGACCTGAGCTGAAGTCAGACACTTAACTGGTTGACTGAGACACCCAGGTGCCCCAAATGTTTGGATTTTCTACACCAAGAAATTCACTATTCCAACTGTGCGTCCTATAATTTATTCATTTCTGACACTAATGACCCAGACTTACCACAGATACCACAGGTTAAGGGCTCAGTCCCATGGGACCACAACCCACTTCACATGGCAGTTAGGAGTCTGGGCCTCTTGAGCTTCTGACCAACTGGCTTTAAGTCTGGGGTTCCCACAGTCCACTCCTGAGATTTGATAATTTGCCGTAACTGCCCACAGAACACAGGAAACACTTCATTCACTGTTACTGGTTTATTATGAAGGATATAACTCAGGAACAGCTGAAGGAGAGATGCATAGGTTACAGTATGGAGAAGGGGCTCCATGGTACTACCCTCTCAGTGCCTTGATGTGTTCACCAACCCAGGAGTTCTCCAAACCCCTGTGTTGAGGATTTTGATGTTGATTCCATGAGGTGAACATGATTCATTAAGTCATTGGCCGTCGGTGATTGAACTCAATCTCCAGCCTCTCTCCCCTCCCTGGAGGATGGGGTTTGGGGCTGAAAGTTTCAAGCCTCTTACCACAGGGTTAGTTGCTGGGATAACCAGGCTTCATCCTGCAAGAGTCATCTCGTTAGCCTAATCTCAGGCATGATTGAAAGGGGCTTCTGAAAAACAAAAGGTGCGCCTCTTACCCCTTCTCATTCAGGAAATTCCAAGGGTTTTAGGAGCTTTATGCCTATAACCAGAAGTAGGAACATATCACAGTAGGCCAGTATTGGACATGAAAATAGGGTCTGGTAAGTTGTTCCAGTGAACCCGGTGAGTCGGTGAGACTGTACTAACTCTTTGGAGGACTCTGATAATTTTGTATATTTTTTTGCATGTGTGTGCCCCAAAGCAAAATTATCTACACAGTTGATTAGAAGATTATTTATAAATAAAATTGATTTTATTTTCCAATTTATTTTCTTGTTACAGTGTCATACTTAACATGAAAACTAAAAGTTAGATAATAATTAAACCAGATAAGCATCATTCCTTTTGCATAGTTAGGCAAAAAAGATTCATCAAACAAAAGTAATAATTGTTCCCAAAACTGTTGTATATTATTGAACTCCTAGTAATAAAAATTTGATATTCTGTGGTGAGTGATAAAACCCCAGATATGGTAATGCTTTTTTTGTGTGCTGTAAAGTCTGTAAATTTATTGTAGCAATCTTTTTTTTTTTATAATTTTTTAAATGTTTATTTTGGGGAAAGAGAGAGTGAGTCTGGGGGAGGGGCAGAGAGGACGGAGCTCTGAAGCAGGCTCTGTGCTGACAGCAGAGAGCCTGGTGGGACTCTCACAAACCATGAGATCATGACCTGAGCCGATGTTGGACGCTTAACCAGCTGAGCCACTCAGGTGTCCCTTTTTTCTGCCTTCAATATGTGGCCCGACTATACCTAACAATATATTTACTGAATAACTGTTTTTGCTTTAGCACATAATCTTCCTTTTTTATGCTTAGGTTGCTAGATTAGTATGTTTTTCAGTAGCTAATAAAGTAAGGACATTTGTGGCTATAGTCCTGGAGCTATGAGCTGTTAGGTTACAAAAAAAAAACAACTTCAGTGTATTTTTCTTTCTTCTTGAAAGACTTATGTAGGTGTGATGGAAGCAGGTTGAACTAAACCTTTAATTCTGATCTGTGGTAGCAAGTGGACATTTCCTGTTACTTTTAATATCCTTGGCACTTAATTAAGTAGAAGTCCTGCTGTGACTTCTACTTTATTCACCTTGATAAATCGATATTCCTTTCTGAACCTGGAATTTACATAGTTTGGTTTATTATTTCCCAAGTGTAGATCAGGTATGCTGGTTTTGATTTAATTTTTTCTGCACTATAGTTTTGTAGAAAGACGTGAAGTTTTTCTTTTTATTATTGATACACCCCCCTTACAATCTAGTTTATTCTTACCTGGACATTCCTGATCTATATTTAAAGAACTCTGGAGATTAAATTGAAGTGGGTTAGGAGTCCACTGGAAAATGGATATGATCCCAGTGAGTATGGACTGCAAAATAGTCTTTCTTAGTTAATTATTATGTGGGCATCATCTTTATTTTTAGTTCCTGTAATTTCACAGTTTCAACAAGTGATGTGAAGCAATAAATTCCCAAATATACCAGCTTAGGAGATCAAATTGTGAATATATAGTTTTTAAAAAATGTTACTAACTCATCATATTTTCTAATGGGCTCTGAAATCTCCCTCCTAGGGTGGTAGGGGAGGTATGTTTAGTATGAAGTGACTATTAGGGTAAAATTTTATGGGCATCATCTTAGCTTTTATTTGGCTTTTTCTCATAGTTGGTGTATGAATTCTTCTTAAGATTTTTGGAGAGCCCTGATTTCCAGCCTAGCATTGCAAAACGATACATTGATCAGAAATTTGTACAACAGGTAAGGAATTATGTCTTAAATTTCCTTATGTTCATTTTGGCAATTATTTATTAATTTGTGATTAAAATAGTCTTTCAAAACTTAAATGGTCTGTTTTACTTTAACATCATTTAATACTCTTGCCAGACAATTAGGGTAAAAGTGAAGTAGCTTTGAGAATACCAGAGTATTTTAATCAAGAGTGAGCTTCTAATGAAGTCAGTGAAATTACATCCAATCTTGAATTCTTAAAGTTATTTTCTAAAGATCAGAAAAGCAAGCCTTTCTGGACAGTCTGAGAAAATTTGGTATGATCATTCAATCAAAGGGCAAGAAGCTTTCTTTTAAATTATTAAGTCTTGAACTTTGAGATTTGTTTTAAGAATTGTAACTTTGAAATGACTGAGAAAAAAACAAATGGAATCACTGTTAGGAGTTTGGGCCTAGGCTCCTTTCTTGTTAAAATTATCAATGACCTTCCTTTTTCCTTTCCCTTCCCACCTTAGGCATTCTAGCCTCCCAGTTCCTAAATTACAAATAAATGGGATCTTTAAGAAGAAAAGGAGATAGAGTGAATGAAACATAATGTGATACCCTCTTTTATTTTATAAATTGGTTATAAGCTATTATTTTTTTGTAAACTACATACTGAAAAATTTTCAGAATGTGTTCATTTTTATTTTAACTTTCAAGATCTTTTCAACAATGTAAAAGCCTCTCTTGAACTATGGGGAATTGGCTGGAATCGAGACAGGATTGTGGTGAAGCAGACCAAATCTTTGTAGGTTTATTTTCTCTTTGGAAATACTTACCAGTACGTTAGGTCTCATTAGGAATTGGATGCTCTTCTCTTCTAGAGTTATTTGCGCTTCAAGAAAGGTAGGAGATGAGTGAAAAGGTAGCAGTGAACCGGGTGCGAGGCTAGGATTAAAATCATTACAAGGGCCTTCCCTACCCTCTTACCACTGCTGTATGATAGAGATCCTACAAACATGAGTTCCACATATTTGGAGCTCAGTTTTCATCATTTATAGCTACACCTGACCTCACATAAAGTACTCTGACTAGTTGCTGTGAGTGTATTGATTACTGAAGAATATTGTCAGGAATGTGTCCTTCAACCATTCAGGCAGCTCTTCATAAATTACAAAGAACTATTGGGTGGGTGCTAACATGAAATTTTCTTTTCATTCAAAATAAAAATCAGATTAAATGAAGCTTTATGATTTTGGTAATTGCAGATGAACGCAGGTTTATTTCCTTCTGTAGCTCTTGTGCTAATAGAGCATATTAAGGGACTCTAGTAATACCATATTAAATTGTATTTAACATAAAAGCAGGTTGAGGGGAAGAGTTGCCTTAGTGCTTCTTCAGTCTAGAACTTGAGGTATTTCTGCTACTGGCTTGTTCCGTGGGTTTGAGGGGGAACAAGAAGAAAACTCTACTTTATACTCTAAATACCTGAATTATTTGAGAAACTAAAGCCCAGTAATTTGTTCTAAGCAGTTCATATGACTGTGCTTTCACAGATCACTTCTGTGATGTATTCATATTATGTTATTCTTAATAGTATATGAGAGAATCCTTAGCTTTTGTATTTTGAAATTATTTGATTAGGTGGTAATTTTAAGACTTACAAGTTCAGGAAAAAAATTAAGTATAAATTTAGACATTCATATTTCAAGAGAAAAAAACACTTGGATAATTCCAAGTTATGTTCAAATCATGGGATTTCAGAAGAAGGAAGCTAAGATTTATAGAGTACATATTTTATGTGTATGACATTGTCCTATATGCTTTTATAAGAACTAGACATGTCTAATTTCACACAGCTAGTAGATGGCACAAGCAGGATTCAAAGTAGACTTTAACTATGTTACCTACACTTAGGAAAAACAAGATGTTTCAGCCTTCTTCATTTATCAGTGACAAAAAAGCTCAGAGATTATGAATTACCCTTAAAGGCAGTTAGACATAAGTATCACAGCCAGACTAAGAAACAATTTCCTGATGACTAGTTTTATGCATGTTTTATTATATGAGTTCATATTTATTTATATCTATAAATAGAGTACTTTAGATTATAATAAAATAGATTTAACACTTGACTAACAGGTATTCTCTAGTTTATATTTTTCTCCTGAGGATCAACTTGTACTAAGTTTATTTGTTCTTGAATTAAACATGTCAACCTTACAAGTAAGGGCCCCTTTTATTAATTTGCAAGCTTATCTTCTAAGTAAACGCAACATCAGAAACTTGGATATAAGTGTGTCTCAAGTGAGTAGGTTAGTCGTTTTTAATTAAAATAATTTGAACTGAATTTATTAGATATATTAACACAAATTCTTATACTCTGGGTATTTCTGTCTGGAGCCTCATCCAGGACTTTTAATAACCGAGTGAACAAATAATGCAAACTATAAACAAGACATTTGTTTAAGGGTATGTAAATATGACTAAAGTCATCACAACCCTCAAAAGGCATTCACTCCAATAGGAGAGATGCATATGTATATAAACAATCACATATAATTCAAGACAGAATGGGAAAAGAACTTTGAGGAGTTCAGAGCTGGCCATCTTGACTGTAATTATCAATATCAAAGTACAGAATGTAAGACCTTTGATGGCTTCCTGTAGGTTGTTATATTCTGTAGAGAGAATATTTTAAAAATTCTAAGAAAATCCAGTGTTTTATTTAAAATACAGTAATACCATTTTTGACAGCAGAAATTCAGTTTCTTTGCCATTTTAAAAATGGAAATTTGAGCTTTAGTTTAAATTTTCAAAAAATCTTTTTATTCTGCCTTTGCTGACGAGTTGTATAGAGGTATAGGAGGCAAATGGTGATTTAGCCAGTTTGAACTGGTTTAAAATTTTGCGGCCAATTGCTAGGTGACTTTAAATAAAAATCTGTGGTCTCATCTTTTATATTAGCATGTATCTGCCGGTACTTTCTCCTACTAATTAAATATTCATTTCAGAGCTGTTGGCGTGGTGACTTGGTTTTTAGTGTAAAATCACAAAATAACCTTGGTTTGTATAAATTTTTCCAGTAAACTGGAAATACTCATTTGCACACGTGTATTTTTAAACTTCATTTATTTAATGCCTTGCAGTTTGCAAATTTATGATTTTTGTATGTAGTTTTGAATTATTATCAAAAAGCATTAAAAATCTCTCAGATTTCAAAACTCTAAAATTATGAGCCATGGTTAGTAGTCAAGAATAGGTTAGAATTTTAAACTGAGTGGCAAGCCAAAAAAATAACTATACACTTTTTTTTTTTTTTTTTTGCATGTCAGTAACTTTATTGAAAGATACATCCCTTAGTACCATAAGGTAACGGTACATAATGGTAGTTGGTTAGGTTACATCTGTCAAATCAGAATTACCACTGATGTAAGTCAGATTATTGAAGTAGATCAGCCTTTAAGGAAAACAGGTTATCCACAAAACACAGTTTAGAAAACTATATGGTATAATGGGTCTTTGGTTTATTTTCCAGGCACATTTACCCATAACATGATGTCAAAATTGGGTACAGCCATTCTGGATGGATTCAGGCTACTCACTGCACTGAGCAACTGTTTACAACACTTTTAATGCCATAGATCTCCTTATAGTCACTGACTTAGTAGAAAATCCTGAATACTACCTTAGCAATTTCATAATTATGAAGACACCTACTTACTTTTTTAGTGACTTTCTTTTGGCACAAGAGGGACAATTAGTGAAAGTATATTCTCTTTCTTTTAAAATTCTAAAT